>NC_050186.1:7457875-7637875 GCF_008315115.2 Sander lucioperca
CCTTATGTTAAGCCCGCCCATCGACTCTATACACGATGTGATTGGCCTGACCAGAATTAGGTTTTTCCAGCTCGCAAGCCAACGGAGAATTGCTAGACGACCCTGGCTGCAAATGACATTTGCTGCCGCTAGGGGGGTCTAGATTTCTAGGCTATCCTGAGATAACTCCTGTTGTGATCTGACACTGTAAATAAAATTGTATTGACTACAGTCAGCAAACAGCAGGGACATATGACCCAGTCCTTCTGGGACATACTGCCACAAACAGAGCACACAGCAGGGATACATGACCTGGTCAATCTGGGACATACTGTCACTAACAGAGCACACAGCAGGGGCACATGACCCGGTCCCTCTGGGACATACTGCCAGAAACAGAGCCCACAGCAGGGACACATGACCAGGTCCCTCTGGGACATACTGCCAGAAACAGAGCCCACAGCAGGGGCACATGACCCGGTCCCTCTGGGACATACTGCCAGAAACAGAGCCCACAGCAGGGACACATGACCTGGTCCCTCTGGGACATACTGCCAGAAACAGAGCCCACAGCAGGGGCACATGACCCGGTCCCTCTGGGACATACTGCCAGAAACAGAGCCCACAGCAGGGACACATGACCCGGTCCCTCTGGGACATACTGCCAGAAACAGAGCCCACAGCAGGGACACATGACCCGGTCCCTCTGGGACATACTGCCAGAAACAGAGCCCACAGCAGGGACACATGACCAGGTCCCTCTGGGACATACTGCCAGAAACAGAGCCCAGAGCAGGGGCACATGACCCGGTCCCTCTGGGACATACTGCCAGAAACAGAGCCCACAGCAGGGGCACATGACCCGGTCCCTCTGGGACATACTGCCAGAAACAGAGCCCACAGCAGGGACACATGACCTGGTCCCTCTGGGACATACTGCCAGAAACAGAGCCCACAGCAGGGACACATGACCCGGTCCCTCTGGGACATACTGCCAGAAACAGAGCCCACAGCAGGGACACATGACCCGGTCCCTCTGGGACATACTGCCAGAAACAGAGCCCACAGCAGGGACATATGACCCAGTCCTTCTGGGACATACTGCCACAAACAGAGCACACAGCAGGGATACATGACCTGGTCAATCTGGGACATACTGTCACTAACAGAGCACACAGCAGGGGCACATGACCCGGTCCCTCTGGGACATACTGCCAGAAACAGAGCCCACAGCAGGGACACATGACCAGGTCCCTCTGGGACATACTGCCAGAAACAGAGCCCACAGCAGGGACACATGACCCGGTCCCTCTGGGACATACTGCCAGAAACAGAGCCCACAGCAGGGACACATGACCCGGTCCCTCTGGGACATACTGCCAGAAACAGAGCCCACAGCAGGGACACATGACGGGTTAGAGTTTACATTCAAGGACAAGAAAACTGAAAAAAAAAAACAACTGATAAATAACACAGAGAAGTCACTCTAACCTGCTCTGTGTAGTCCTCAGGATACTGTCTCCGCACCTCTGGCCCTGTTAGAGAGGACAGACAGAGGACAGGACTGTTAGAGAGGACAGACAGAGGACAGGACTGTTAGAGAGGACAGACAGAGGACAGACTGTTAGAGAGGACAGACTGTTAGAGAGGACAGACAGAGGACAGGACTGTTAGAGAAGACAGACAGAGGACAGGACTGTTAGAGAGGACAGACTGTTAGAGAGGACAGACTGTTAGAGAGGACAGACAGAGGACAGGACTGTTAGAGAGGACAGCTTCACTCTGTTGCATTATGGGAGAAAGTTTTGTTGTACTTCAACACTCGACTGTATTCCTCATGTTTTGAGGGAATAGCATCTTTTGGAAGTAATTCATGTAATCATGCGCGCATACATTTCATTCATTCATTTAAATATCTAGATCTATAAGCCATAGATTTCTTCAGTTGTATGTGTGCTTCTGTGCTGAATGCCATTAGACCACAAGGTTCCACATTTAAAACAGCAGAGGAAGTGAGACAGAAGATTAGTGTGGACACTCGACAGGAAATTATGAAATTCTTAGAAATACAACCGACAACCTCAGAAGCCCGGAAATGAGTCACACGTTGCAACATTTATGACTCATAAACTCTTCCATCCAACCAGCGTGTGTGTGTGTGTGTGTGTGTGTGTGTGTGTGTGTGTGTGTGTGTGTGTGTGATTTAATGAAGAAAAAGCATTGCTCTGCACCTTTCATTCCTGTTTGCAAACATTTAACAATGTGTATGGAAACTGAAACACCTGAAAGTTTTTCTTGCGGCGCCAAAAGGTGCAGACCAACGAAATAATCTGCCTCATCACGACAGGTCACGTTGGATTCCCAGCTTTTAGAAACGCCTGTTACCAGACTTTGATGTGTGTGTTTGAAGTCTTATTGGTGCACAGGCACACGTGACCCCCCCCCGCACGCAGGCCACAAATTGCTTTCTAATCTGTGGGAAACACTGTATTGTGTTAAAATGATATCTATTTAACACATACGTTGCATGCAATATATGTATCTATTGTATTTCTGTGTCTTTGTATTACTGTTGACGTGTGATAACAGTTGAAATGCACCCCTCCCTGACCCCGCCCCCCCCAGAAGAGAAGCTGTGTGCGTTGAGATACTCACCGGCGCTGTGTGTGCCTGGGTGGGCCACCTCCACATACAGCTCGAAGGTGGACTCAGGGCTCTCCCTGCAACACAGCACACAGGACACTGAGAGGGGGCTCCAAACCACACACATGGATCATTCCCACTTAAACTCGGCTTTAGTTCACACTTTTCTACAACCCGACCCAATAATCTGCATGCTGATGTTTGGCCTGCAACAACATAACTTTACTAAGAATCAACATGCGCCACACAGGGTTGGGACCCTCCCTAATCTAAAACTTCAGACATCAGGGAGAAGAGTCCGTGTGCCAAGATGTAGAACTAGATACCAATTCCGATACCTGATATATGTGTCATATATTTTATTATGTTTTAACAGCTGTATACTACTGTCTCTGTATGGATGTGATATGATGTATAACAGCTGTATACTACTATCCCTGTATGGATGTGATATGATTTCTATATCTTTGTTGTCGGTCTGGCTCAGGTTAAACTCTTTATGAAACATGAACGCCCCAGAACTTTCTTTTACTATCCATATCAAAAACTATGTTTGACAGTCAGTTATAACGGAAAAAGAACATAAATAAACTTAGGGCTGGGCGATGAAACGATCTCGATATGGGATCGCAATAAAATTCAGGTCGATAACGATGATTAACTTGGACATATTTTACTCAATTTGGATAGATCTAACAACCTATCACACAGCAGAAATAAACGCCATTCCATTTCAGAAGGTGGCGGTAATGCACACCAAAAGTTGTTTGCCAACCGCCAAAAAACGTCAATAGAAGAAGAAGTTTTTGGCTTGCCCGTCAAAGTACACGCCCATTTCCTACGGAGAGCATTGTTTGAGCTACCGGCGGTGAAGAAATGAGTGGAACCGAGGGGCATGGGCATGAAAGCGACGGTGAAAGTGAACTTGCGTCATCATCCAAAGCTGAGGAAATTGATGACAAAAAAGGTAACAGGACGTTATGTGGAAGTGGTTTGGATATCTCAAAAGCGACGAAGCACAGATTAACACGGTCTGCAAAATATGCCGTCGGTCGGTGTCGACCAAGACGGGAAACACAACCAATCTCTTCTGTCAGTTGAAAAGGTCCCATCCCAGGGACCACAGCCAGAGTTTGAGAATGCTGGCCCATGTTAACGTTAGTCTGCTACCAACGTCCTAGTGGTTCTCCTGCTGTTAGCAGCACTAGCGGGGCTGAAAAACAACAACCAATCGTGTCGTCTTTTGTGACCATTGCCCCATATGAAAAGTGAATGTGATAGTAGTCACAGCTTTTAGTTTGATTTACATTATTTGCATTCACATTACTAACTAGTACTGTTTTGTTAAGGCAGATAAAGCATGTTTACATTTAGATGTTATTCAATATATTCTTTTATCACACAATATATTCTAAACCAAGCCATGTTTGCACAGTTCAATGTTACATTGTTATTCTATTTTTTATGTTAATAAACTATATTCTACAGTTTAACTAATGAACCCTCTGGTTTCTTCAGGCTTCAGTCATTATCAGGATACTCTTCAAACTTGCTGCATTATCAAATTATATATTGTGATAAATATCGATATTGATCAATATGGAAAGAATTATCGTGATCATATTTTTTGCCATATCGCCCAGCCCTAAATAAACTACGTTAACGCAGATTTTCTTTAGGGCTGTATTACGTGGTATCTGATCGGTGCATTAACTCCAGTACTTCCCGATACCAGCGTTTTAGGCAGTATCGGAGCCGATACTGATACTGGTATCAGAACATCTCTATGTAGAACCAACAGACTTCAGTTATCCTTTATCCCAACCTCTAACAAGCTGCTGAACTCCAACAGGAAATCTTAGCAAAACAGAGCAAAGTGCAATAAAAACACCAGCACCTTTTGCACTTTGCATTTTAATTATAACAGTCACTTTTTAAGATCTCGTACTGTCTGTAAAGCCATATGTGTCCTTCCTTTATGTCCTAAAGCCTATTTTTAAAAAAAAGTTTTGTCCCCACCGCCATCACAGTGCTGAACAAACTGTAATATTGCCACCACCACCTCAGTTGCTTGGTAGTTTTCACATCTGTTGTGTCTATGTGGGTGTCCTAATGTCATTTTTTTGTATATGTGTTACATACATGTTTTATGTGTTGTTGTGCTATGGAACATGAAAAGATGTGTGGAAATGAGCATCCCTAGAGGACAATAAAAACTCTATCTATCTATCTATCTATCTATCTATCTATCTAAGATGCTCCGTTGCTCTTATGATCTTATGTTTATTTCATGTTGATTTTAGAATGTTTTTTCTGTTACATGTTTGTGTTGTGAAGCAACAGATTGTAGCACTATGCCCAAGACAATTTTCCCCTTGGGAACAATAAAGTGTATTTTATAATGTATCTATCTAATCCCCACATGTGTGTGTAGAGTCTGTAGACATCAACACTCCTGACCACTGTGTCTAATGTATCACTGTCTCTTTGCTGCTCAACGGAGAAGACAGTGCACGGCCTCATGAAGACCTGTACAGTAGTCAGGGACGTTGTGATGGTGCAGATGTCACAGTCACTTTCCTACCATTATGATGACTTATCAAGAGCTCATTATACACATAAACACACCAACAAAAACCACGGACTAGGATGCCCCAGTTCACCGACAGCTTCTCCATGATGGAGCAGAGGAGTGATCTGACAGAGGTTTTATGTTCCAACATCTGGAGGCTGCACGCACACACACACACACACACACACACACACACACACACACACACACACTGCCACACACCTCTGCTCTGGACACACCTATGGTAGAGACATGTCTCATCTTGTGACTACCGTTAGCAGACCAGAAGAGCCACCTGAACGCTTTGTGGAGTCAGTGTTTTTAGCCTGTGTCGCAACAAGTCCAGCGGGCCTACCGTTACTCTATCTCCCCTAACAGAGGCTGCGTTAGGCAGGCTGCCGGGCCGCGGCGGCCGAGGGCGGACACTCTCACCTGATTCGGGAGCCCATCCTGAAGCGGCGGCGGGCAGCGGAGTCTGTCCGGAGCTGTGTTCAGATGCTAACCTGATGCTAAGCTGTCACACAGAGCTACACACCGCCATGTCTGTCTGCGGTGACGCGGAGATCACGCTCCGCGCCGCGCTGAACCATGGGACATTGAGTATATTGTAGCAGAGCCGTCGGTCTGTAGACTGTTCCGTGTAAAGCTACAAACTACAGCTCCCACAATACTGCTCAACACCATGGGAGGGTCGGCCGTTATTTACTGCTCCTGTAGTCTACCATACGGTGTGTGTGTGTGTGTGTGTGTGTGTGTGTGTGTGTGTGTGTGTGTGTGTGTGTGTGTGTGTGTGTGTGTGTGTGTGTGTGTGTGTGTGGGGATACATGTGTTGATTTGAGTTGTATGGCTGATACCATTTCAGAATCAGAAAAGTATTTATTGCCAGGTAAGTAGCACTTAGGAATTTGCCTTGGATGATGGTGAATACATAAAAACCTATTCAAACTATAAAATTAAACAATAAAAACAGAAACAAATAACACATACAGGACTACAGATAACTATTTAACAAAAAAGAGGCTTTATGGTTTTAGTGCAGGATGTGCAAAAATGTTGAGTAATGTGCAAAAGACCTTGTTGGTGAGGCTGACTGCAGAGGGGAAGGGGGGGGGGGGATCAGAAACAGAGGCAGAGTTCACAGTAGTCTCGCATAGCCAGACCTTCCTCCACAGCGCTGCAGAGGAGGGTCTGGCTAGTCCACACAGCATTCTGGGATGGGAGGAAAATGTGCTCTGATTTCTTGGCATTTCTTTAAACCAATCACAATCGTCTTGGGCGGTGCTAAGCGCCGTACAGAGCCGCGCTGCAAAATAGCCTCGGGAAGGAACTTGCTTTGGTGGAAAGTTCAAAAGTTGTTTAAAATTCCAACACAAAGAAAGAGGAAGGTAATGGACATCTGGCCAAAAACGGCAGAATTCCCGGCGGCAACGAAGCAAACCCGGAAGTGGAACGTCGTGGATATAGACTAAGTTCACAGTAATAGGTCATGGAGAGCCACTGGAAAACTAGATCAATAGTAAGAAAACTGCTATTAAACTACATGTGCTGAGAGTGGGCAAAAACATGTCCACAGTCACAAACTTCAGATGTCTCAAACTGTCAAGAGGTTGGTAAACTGAACACCAGGTAAAAACAGTCATATTGATCAGAGTGTAGCACCCCCAGCACAACCCCTGAGACGTGTGCTGCTGGGGAGAAACAAATAGAGCTGTCATCAGAGGGAGATATCCAACTCCCCCGGTGTACAAGGGATGGTCAACGGTTCAGTCACCTTCAGCAAACTGGAGGTAAAGCAGGGCAATTTGATAATGACTTCAATGCTTTATTCTATGCAGCTACACCAAATGAATGAACTGGACAAGTGAAGTTTGTGCTGCTGACTGTGTTAAGACCCTGAAATGTTTTACCTCAGGTAGGCTACTACTGAAGATTGATAGATAGATAGATAGATAAATTAACTATTTACACCATTTACACAACCATTGGCTTGCTAGCACTGCCAGGCGCAAGTGCCCTACCCAGTCGCCAGACGCTACCCTGGGCTTACCAACCCTGCGAGACGCAAAGTTGTAGTGGAAGGATGGAAGTCACTCAAACTTGCCCGCCAGACGCAAAACTGGTTGAGTTGTAACCACAAAAAAAAATCGTTAAAGGCCCCCATTAAATATATATCATTTTAACACAATACAGTGTTTCCCACAGATTAGAAAGCAATTTGTGGCCTGGGGGGAGGGGGGGGTCACGTGTGCCTGTGCACCAATAAGACTTCAAACACACACATCAAAGTCTGGTAACAGGCGTTTCTAAAAGCTGGGAATCCAACGTGACCTGTCGTGATGAGGCAGATTATTTCGTTGGTCTGCACCTTTTGGCGCCGCAAGAAAAACTTTCAGGTGTTTCAGTTTCCATACACATTGTTAAATGTTTGCAAACAGGAATGAAAGGTGCAGAGCAATGCTTTTTCTTCATTAAATCACACACACACACACACACACACACACACACTGGTTGGATGGAAGAGTTTATGAGTCATAAATGTTGCAACGTGTGACTCATTTATGTCTATTTTTAACATTAATGTGAGTTCCCCCAGCCTGCCTATGGTTCCCCAGCAGCTAGAAATGGTGATAGGTGTAAACCGAGCCCTGGGTATCCTGCTCTGCCTTTGAGGAAATGAAAGCTCAGATGGGCCAATCAGGAATCTTCCCTTTATGACATCATAAGGGGAAAGGTTACCTCCCCCTTCTCTGCTTTGCCCGCCCAGAGAATTTGGCCCCCCCATGAGAAAGAGAGAGACATCATGGCTTTCAAACGAGCAAAGTAGCAGTTGGTTAAGGCCACACCCCCACCTTCCACCTTGCCCCCCCCTCTCCTCCTCAATAGTTACAGACACAGAAATGGCACATACCAGAGTGATAGAGAAAGACAGAGTGCAGACACTCCCATTGGACTCCGTTGTACGCTTTTTGCAGCCTACTTCTGGGGTATGCAGTCTCGCATAGTTCCACATCCATTCACGGTGTCGGACATCATTCATTTTCATTGCTGGCCGTCGAGTAACTTCTGAGGTAAGTTGATTAAATAGCTACCTCTTTTGAATTGTCAACTGTCTATATTTTATCAGAGGCCCTTTATGATGCATATACTGATATTTATTTTTATGTGTGCACAGCATAATTATATATATTTTTATCTTGGTAGCCGACCGATTGCCTGCTAGTTTGTTAGCTCGTTTGTTAGCTTGACTTCGCCAGCTGTGAAGGTATCGCTACACCAACAATTACAAAGTTCAGTAGTGAATCTCTGACAACTTTTATTTAGTTAGTTATTGATGTTGGATTACTAGGATCATTAAAGTTGATTAAGGACGGATTTTATTTAGGTTTTATCTGCTGAACCTGATGGTGTTAGCTAGTCAGCTGAGTACTACGGTTTAATATACCCTTAAAGGGCTGTTGGATTACATGTATGAATACAAATTATTCCACACAAAAAATATCAGTAAGTGACATGACAATGACATAAGTTTAAATATGAAAAAGTATTAAGGCAAATTTCACAGTTGTTTTTTTTTACTGTTGATTTATTTAACGTTTTCCACTGTTTTTTAAGTTCAATAATTGCAACATCTTTCCAGAAGTTAAATTATCATGATTTCAATATTGACCAAAATAATTATGATCATATTTCTTTCCATATTCGAGCAGCCTTAGCTGGTGCTGGCAACGGCTGCTGGTGGCTGGTGGCTGCTGAAATAAGAGGCGACTGGAGGCTGCGGACGGTGTGCCGGGGATGGAGAGGCCAAAGACATCCATGGCAACCAGTAAGGTGTTTGGCAGTGGACTAGATGTTATGACCTTAGGTGAGGAAGTCTGCTGTGTTGAAATTGCCTTCTTAGTCTGACTCTTGCTGCCAAGGTACCCCTTATCACGGTTGTTTACCTTCCTCTCAGCCCTGATGCACTTTGATTGAATCCTTAACCTCAGCCTGATATATGTGGAGAGGATTTGTTTTATTAAACACTCAGCATCTCAAACACTAACCCCCAAAACCCCTGGCTCCAGCTGGACATGCTGCGTCCTCCTTTGCAGCGTGCGGATGTTAGGCAGTAGAATCTGCATTTGCTGAAGGGTTTTATAACCAGTGGTGCCAGCGGTACATCTTATATTGTATTGCTTTTTTTTAATTGTCTCCTTTCTCCACTGTATTCCTTTCTTTTTCTGTACTTGTTCTTGTTGTGTCACTCATTGTTTAATAAAAAAAATACATTTCATTTATTCATCCAAGTGTAATGAGTTGTTATTCTTTAATATATGTGATACTTTGTGTATGGCTTAGTCTTAAAATGATCATGGTTGTGTGGTCAACTCCTGCCTCATCAGAAGAAGTGGGCTGGACACTAAATGCTGAATGGACTGTTGCTCCTCTGCTTTCTCAATCGCTCTGACCACAGATAAGTGAATCGGAATTACAAGCAAAATCAAGGAAAATATAATAGTCCAGATGTGCAAAAAAGAACATCTTGAATCATCTTTGATTCAAAAAAGATGTAGTAAGGTTAAGGTTAACCCTTGTGTTCTATATAAAGGCCTATATAAAAGAGACTTCAGATACAGTATTAGGGGACCACTAAGGCCTATATAAAAGAGACTTCAGATACAGTATTAGGGGACCACTAAGGTCTATATAAAAGAGACTTCAGATACAGTATTAGGGGACCACTAAGGCCTATATAAAAGAGACTTCAGATACAGTATTAGGGGACCACTAAGGTCTATATAAAAGAGACTTCAGATACAGTATTAGGGGACCACTAAGGTCTATATAAAAGAGACTTCAGATACAGTATTAGGGGACCACTGAGGTCTATATAAAAGAGACTTCAGATACAGTATTAGGGGACCACTAAGGTCTATATAAAGAGACTTCAGATACAGTATTAGGGGACCACTAAGGTCTATATAAAAGAGACTTCAGATACAGTATTAGGGGACCACTAAGGTCTATATAAAAGAGACTTCAGATACAGTATTAGGGGACCACTAAGGTCTATATAAAAGATACTTCAGATACAGTATTAGGGGACCACTGAGGTCTATATAAAAGCATCCAAAGAGCACCATGTTATGGGACCTTTAAGCTTTTTCCTTACAATAGGCTCTAATAACGCAGAAACGCTTAATGTCAGATAACGCCCATAATAATTGGACTTTGGCCGCCGTGCCTCCTCAGTTTGGCCTTATGCCTGTAGCATATATGGGTTAATTGACATTAATTAATATTGAATTCATCATAGAATGCCTGCACGCAGCAAAAGTTGTTTAATGTTTTAAACAAAGAATAAAGATGGGGCACCATCTCAATAAAGAGAAACTGATAAAAATGCTTCTGACTGGCTAGTAGTCCTTACCTAGGTACTGTCAGGGCACGCCCTCATACTCTACTTCTGACTGGCTAGTAGTCCTTACCTAGGTACTGTCAGGGCACGCCCTCATACTCTACTTCTGACTGGCTAGTAGTCCTTACCTAGGTACTGCACATGTGCGACTCCCAAAAAGATGGAAGAGAAGTGAGAGGTCTCACTCTGTAGCTAAAACAGAGAGCTCAACACACAGGGTGAAAAGCTGTATCCAGAGTTTGCTAATCCCTCCCATTACACGTTCTGACACTTAACTAAATCTGAACTAAACTTTCTCTTTTTGATATTGAATATTCTAGTCTCCACTTATCTAAATCCCCCATAATGCCCCACATTTAGCTGCAAGTAGAATATAAATATTATTACCATTATTATTCAGCATAACAACATAATACAAATTACTGTAACATCAAACCATTGAACAGCATCACATTACAAGGATGAGATTACCTAACAAAACATCGAGGCATTCCTTTGTCCGTATGTATAGCTTATATACAGTAAAGGAGTATGAGTATCATACCAAATTTAAACAGAAGATAAATGATTCCACTTTGATGAAATCACATGCTTTGCTTGGGTGCTGGGTAAACTCTCCACCTCCCCCCTTCTCTTCTGAGGAGATAGGGCGTTATGATGCCATGTGTTGGGGTTGCTCTCCTGTTGCCTTTGTCCCTTCTGAGCAGGCAAGCAGGTAGCAAAACATGTTTCTACATCTGAAGATGGTTACAAAAGGTCCAAGAGTCTCCTGTGAGATCAGACTCAGACTTAAACACTTCTACTGAAGTGTCTCTTCTACTTTCTGTCAGGAAACGATGGCTCCATCGCAATAGAAGATGCTGAGTGTAGAGAGAGGGAGCTGGGACGTTTGACCTACTTTTTAACAAACACGTGTCACAACCTGACCACCACTTTAACCGAGGTTACTTTGAAGTATCCCTCCTCTCATTCAGTCATGTCAGCAATCTGCGCTGAGCAGCCACAGAACCACAGACAGAGATACAGAACGTCTATACCTGCTGGGTGATTACAGCAGCGCCATGTGGGAGCTGCAGGGACATGAACAGGACGTCCAACAAAATAAAACCAGTAAATGAAGACTGCAACCATCTGTCAATCAGACACACCTCTCACTTATTGCTATTCATATTTTTAACTGTAGTGTCCACACTTTTTTTATGTTGATCAGTCATATGTAGGCTATACATTGTTAAACTGTGCATTTTCATATCATTACAATGTTACACAGCTCTGTTAACTTTCTATTCTAGATCTTTACTTATTGTTTTATTTCACACTTGCTTTGCAATGTACACGTCTGTTTCCCAAGGTAAGCTCCGAGAGAGAGAGACAGACAGACAGACAGAGAGAGAGACACACACACACAGACCGACAGAGAGAGAGACACACAGACAGACAGAGAGAGACAGAGAGAGAGAGACAGACAGACAGACAGAGAGAGACAAAGACAGAGAGAGAGAGACAGAGAGAGACAGAGACAGAGAGACAGGGAGAGAGCGAAAGAGAGGGAGGGAGGGAGGATATGTGTGTGTGTGTGTGTGTCTGTGGCTGTGGGGGAGTTGCACAACAGCAGCAGGAGGGACCAGTGCTGTGTGAAGGGTTTGCAGTGAGCAGCAGCAGCAGCAGCAGCAGCAGCACAGAACTGACTCCCCTACAGGTAAGAAGACATTAAACCGTGACACGTTTCTAAGCTGTTTATGCTCGAGCTACCTGTTGCCGTGTACTGCGTGCTTGTGTCGGGCCACGGTTAACGCCAAAGTCTCTTTACTCAGTTTGAAAAGCTGCAAAGGCTACTTAGCACACAAAGCTAGCGAGCACGTTAGCATACCGCTGTGAGGACCGTATGGAAACGATGCTTCCCACTGTGGACGTTGATTGGTTCCTGCTGTCTGGGTGGGCTCGTGCTGTGTCAGGGCAGGACGCAGCACTCACACACATTCTGACTGAAAAGCATTGTTTGAGACTGAATTTCCCTTTCATGTCCCCTGCTCACATTATTAACATCTTTTCATAAACATGCGGCCGCTGCCAAATGAGCGTAGCCTAATGCTGTCTGCCTGTCAGCCTGCTGAATGAAGCCATGCTGTAATCCAGACCCTGAGTGACTGGCGTTTAGTTCCTCTCTGGAGGCTTCTCTTTCATAACAGGAAACCATTGCAAGACATTCATAAATTCTGCAGGTTACTTTCTCAAAATGGCGTTTTTGATAAAAACGAATTTGTAACCGCATTACCATTCAATTACTGCAACTTAATCACCTTTTTCTTAACCTTTGAAGTTGGTTGATACGCTATTAAATACGTCTGGCGTGAAATGTGATTAAATACAATGTGAAACAACATTTCGAGACACCAGTGTTCCACAGACACACACTCATACAGCTGTGTGTTTCTGCAGGCATTACGTGGACTAGCAGCAGCATGGGGGGGTGGGGTTATGAGGATGCCTGGGCATCCAAGGTCAGATATGTGGCTAAAATTAGTCACGTGTCAGCTGTGACAGGGAGCTGTGTCCCGTGGGACTGGAGGACTGCTTTGTGTCCATCCAGTGGGAAGACATGTCTTCACACATCCCCTCTGTCCTTTGGAATATTTGAGGTTTGGAAGAAGTTTCTCCAAAGTTTAAAAAAGCTGAATGCTGGGTTATTTGGCAGCATGGTAGTAAATAGAAATTATGATTTGATGGAAGGAATATGTAGGCTACATTAAGTCAACTGTCACATTTGAACACTACATGTTGCAGTTATGTAAGAGAAAACTAGTTGGCAGGCAAGCACAGAATTTAAAACAGGTAAAAGTAATAAATAACTAGTAGAAATAATAATAGTTATTATAGTTATTAATAATAGGTACTGTATAAATGGTTGAAATAGTTAGCTAAAAGTCATTTTAACAGATAAATGGTCAATTATTCAGCTTTGTTCCAAGTACTACATCATGTAAAACCGCTCTGCGCTGGTCGTTCCATTGTTTTCCTATGGGGGGAGTGGACCGCTCAGACCACCGCCCAGTGCTGCACTCAGAGTCCAAATGATTTCAACCTTGACCTCTTTGTCGCTGACCTTTCAAGGCGCAACCAATTCCAGAAACAATGATGACATATACCTAGGCTTTGCCTCGCTGCTCTGCGCCCTAGCTCGCCGGTATACCACCAATCCAACACATTCTCACTCCCATCGCGTAAAATACAGACCCTTGGTCAGGTGCCTTTGACGTTGTTATTGACGCTAAAAGTCTCCTTTAGCATCAAATCTAAACGCGCTTTATCTAAACGAGTTGGGTCGGGACTATTGCCGTCACTTTTGACGCAGTAAGGTTAAGGAAAAGATGGTGGGTGGGCTTATAAAAGGTACGTTTCTGTGACACAGGACAAGAACGGGACAGTTGGGTTTAGGAAAAGATGGTGGGTGGGCTTATAAATGGTACGTTTCTGTGACAGAGGACAACGGGACAGTTGGGTTTAGGAAAAGATGGTGGGTGGGCTTATAAACGGTACGTTTCTGTGACAGAGGACAACGGGACAGTTGAGTTTAAGAAAAGGAGAACGGGACAGTTGGGTTTAGGAAATGTGACACCTGGGACACGATCCCCGCCCTCCCGGGTGAAAGTCCTGTGATGTTTGACTAGGGCTGCACGATTATGGCCAAAATGATAATCACGATTATTGTGATCAATATATTGATCACGATTAATTATCACGATTATTTGTTGATTTTAACCAAACCAAATTTTATTGTCAAATAGGCTAATTATAACTGCTTTCACATCCATATGGTGCTACATTCCTCCTTTGTTGAAGGATACTATGAAGGAGTATGCCATTTCAGCTGTTGTGCGACCGCTTTCCAAACGTTTGCCGTGAAAAGATACAGGAAACGCAATTTTCTGTTCACGTTAACGGCGCATGTTAAAATCTGGTGCCAATAGGGCACCGGTGCCCGTTATCTACCGGACGAAATAGCAACACGGATTACGGTCCCACTTAAATGTCTGCGCTGCTCTCTGATGCTCCAAAACAGACGTTAGAGGCAACGGAAACATCGCTGCACGTCACGCTAGTAAACACTAATAACACGTTACACAGCAGCTAACGTTACCCTACCATTAGCTATAGTAGTAACTGGATTAAACACGGCTAAAATGCTGACAGTTAAATGGTGTAGTGTGACTGTATTTCACTGTAGAGGATTCCAACAGCGGGACGTACAACAGTCTGCCACTAAAGCTATGAGCTAACAGACTCAAACTAGCACTGGTCACTGCTGTTGTCTGAAAAACAACACAGACGGGAAAAAATGTTGCGTTTACTGGTAAACTGGTAAACCTCGTGACGACTTATGACCGACTGCTATCTGTTGTTACTCTGTCCTCTGTGACTGTCTATATCTAAACTAAGCTGCGCGGTGCAGGGAACAACTCTGATTTGCTCATGGAGGCACGTGATCAGAGAGTGGTTTACGGAGCTTTGGAAAAAAAAAAACTTTGATACAGAGCGTTCTATCAAAGCCCGTCTACGGAAAGCCGTTCCACTCCCTAATTAAGCCCCATTGTACCTACTTTGGTTGCAGTTCCACCAGAGTTCCACTGGGGGTGATCACGGTCCAGTGCAAAATGAATGGGACCCTATGGAGCTAGACGGCTAAATTTGTCTCTTTCGCCTGATTGTCGTTGAGAAATCTCAGATTTGATTGTAGTTTTTGCAAGTTCAACATGGATTATAGATCGAAAGTTGAATGAACGAGTACTTATGTCCTTTCGATTTGTTACAGGTTGAGTCGTTGTTGCCCATAACACGCTAGCATTCTGCTAATGAATGCTGATTGGTCAGTGAAGGACTGATTACGACCAGAGATCCCGCTTGACAGCATCCGAAGCAGAACCAGAATGTCAGAGTGAATATTTCGGCGTGGTCTTTAAAACATTAGCAAACCTCTTTATAGCATATGTATTAACAGGGAGAGTCTAACCTGTCAGCTGTGTAGTATTAACAGGGAGAGTCTAACCTGTCAGCTGTGTATTAACAGGGAGAGCCTAACCTGTCAGCTGTGTTGTATTAACAGGGAGAGTCTAACCTGTCAGCTGTGTTGTATTAACAGGGAGAGCCTAACCTGTCAGCTGTGTTGTATTAACAGGGAGAGTCTAACCTGTCAGCTGTGTTGTATTAACAGGGAGAGTCTAACCTGTCAGCTGTGTAGTATTAACAGGGAGAGTCTAACCTGTCAGCTGTGTTGTATTAACAGGGAGAGCCTAACCTGTCAGCTGTGTTGTATTAACAGGGAGAGCCTAACCTGTCAGCTGTGTTGTATTAACAGGGAGAGTCTAACCTGTCAGCTGTGTTGTATTAACAGGGAGAGTCTAACCTGTCAGCTGTGTTGTATTAACAGGGAGAGTCTAACCTGTCAGCTGTGTTGTATTAACAGGGAGAGTCTAACCTGTCAGCTGTGTTGTATTAACAGGGAGAGTCTAACCTGTCAGCTGTGTTGTATTAACAGGGAGAGTCTAACCTGTCAGCTGTGTTGTATTAACAGGGAGAGTCTAACCTGTCAGCTGTGTTGTATTAACAGGGAGAGTCTAACCTGTCAGCTGTGTTGTCGATGCCTCGAGAGAAAAAAGGAAGTGACTCAGAGCTTGCCGTAAAGCAGAATCTCTGGCCGTATATGTGTATGACGTCATTGACATTTTAAAAGGCTTTTTAGAACAAAAAAGCCACTTTAAAAAAATCTAACACCCAGCAGTGTGTATTTTCTTAGCCTCCCCTTTCGAATGCACCATTCAAATTACTAGACAAAAAACTATATCCTGAGAAAAGTGGATTTTGAGGGGTATAGCTCCATAGAGTCCCATTCATTCTACACTGGCCTGTGAGCGCCCCCTATATGGAACTCTGGTGGAACTGCAACCAGTTCAGAAGCCGGAAGTAACGAGAGAGTGGAACTTCTTCCCTTATTAGAAATTCTTTGGTTCTATGAACTGAATGAAGCATTTTAAATATCGCTCGATCACGTGAATTTGATCGTGGGAAGCCAAAATCGTGATCGTGATTAAAATTTGATTAATTGTGCAGCCCTATGTTTGACCCATCCACCACTCCAACCAACCTCCCTGTGAAAGCCCAAGCATCCATATTTTATGAGTTGGGAGTGAGAACAGGTTGGCCCATCATGTGTAGCGGTTTAATGGACCCATTTACCAGAACTTTGAATTGTGGACTGGAGGAGGAGGGCTGGGCTTCAGTTGGACCGGTTGGAAAACGATTTAGAGAGTTGATAATAGTCAACATTTTAATGCAATTTCATGTGATCACCAATGCTATTTTTGAATTTTCACATGGCCCAGCCTTCCATGGGAGAGAGATCAGATCAAAAGCAATGTCCAAAGAGGTTTTGGAATACAGTATACTTTAATGAACTCTGCAGAGTACTGCTGCATATGCCAATTCATTTGTATAAAGCACCAGAGGGTGAAAGTCTGATAATTGTTCTCAAGTGATCACTTGATCACAAGTCACTTGAGGCAGCGTTGGTTGAAGACTACAAGTTTGAAAAGTAAAAAACATCTGGAGGGGTGGAGATAGAATTAAGTCTATAGCCTTCTGCTCTGCAGGCATTTATGGAATAAAAAAGATGACATATATGGTTCTGCTGCATTAATTTCCATCCTTGTTTTAAAGCAACACTAGAGAACTTTTCCTGCTTCGGTCCCCCTACAGGTTGGAAGCAGAATTGTCCATTACATTACATTATGCAAGTTTGCCAGATCGGGTAGTGCGAGCTATAGTTCCAATTTGACAACCTGTAGGGGGACCGAAGCGGGAAAAGTTCTCTAGTGTTGCTTTAACAGAGGGAAAATAGCTCTGCTGCACACATTTGTATTCATTTAGGCACCAGGCGGTGATTCAGATTGTCTGTCTGTTTTGGAAAGTTACAATTGTTAGACGCAACACTCCCATTTGGGCTGTCAGAAAGGTGTGTGGGGGTTGGGGGGAGGCTGCAGAAGCTGCGTGTCAAACACTTTGTTTAAAGCATGCTGGCCCATCAGGTTTTGGAGGTTTGACGACTTGTCACTGTTCTTTGTTGGCCAGTCAGTATAGCAGTGTATGCAGCTGACATCATGAAATGTCCTCAGGAAATGTCAAGTATTCATTTACTGAGAGGAATGACATAATTCTGTTGAAATAGCTGCTGAGAGGAGAAATGATACTTGGAGGTGTGCGCCAAGTGTGGAAGAGCCGGTTTAATCAGTCGGTGTGTTTATCTGCATTTTAAAAACCCGATTGTATTCAATCTCCCGCTCCATTGTTCCCTCACTCGCGAACAAGACTCCAAGGTACTTGAACTCCTTCACTTCACTTCACAAAGCTCTCAATCTACCGGTCAGTTTTCGTTCCTACCCTCACCTATGGTCATGAAGGTTGGGTCATGACCGAAAGAACGAGATCCAGGGTACAAGCGGCCGAAATGGGTTTCCTCAGGAGGGTGGCTGGCGTCTCCCTTAGAGATAGGGTGAGAAGCTCAGTCATCCGTGAGGAGCTCGGAGTAGAGCCTCTGCTCCTTCGCGTCGAAAGGAGCCAGTTGAGGTGGTTCGGGCATCTGGTAAGGATGCCCCCTGGGCGCCTCCCTAGGGAGGTGTTCCAGGCACGTCCAGCTGGGAGGAGGCCTCGGGGAAGACCCAGGACTAGGTGGAGGGATTATATCTCCAACCTGGCCTGGGAACGGCTCGGGATCCCCCAGTCGGAGCTGGTTAATGTGGCTCGGGAAAGGGAAGTTTGGGGTTCCCTGCTGGAGCTGCTCCCCCGCGACCCGAGACCGGATAAGCGGACGAAGATGGATGGATTGTATTCAGGTTTTTAGGCAGTACCCCGGTTTTCCCTTTACGCTATGTAAACACCTACCCTGGTTAAAATCAGAGTTCTCATCCCTATGTTAACCGACATAGATAACTCCTTCCAATATTAATTTTTGTGCATGTATACACCTTAACCAGGTAAGCTCAGGCTACACATCTACACATCTATGGGTTATGTCTGCCCCCCCCACTCCACTGCTGTGGTTTTTGACCCGGGAACTCTTTGCATCGGCTGATAGTTTTCCAGTAAAATGTGCTTAATGTTCCTTTGACTCACTTGAAGTTTGTTTGTGGTGTTATCTCTCTAACTGCAGTGGACGCATGACTAACCATCCACTGCAGGGGGCTGAAGTATATCCCAGCATGCTTTGGGCAGGAGGCAGTGTACACCAGGCGATCCCAGTGTTAACGCAACATATTCATGCTCACAGTCACACTGAGGGGCATCTAAGAGTTTAGAAAAGTAGACCTTGTTTTTTGGTCTGACCCATTGTAATGGACCTCCCTCCTACTATTTCTTTGGACATTTCTGTAGCATTTCTGAGAGGCTCAGAGCAGTTTTCCTTGTGACAGGAAGAGGAAACAGCTGCGAGGGTTCATGTAAACATAATGTCTGAAATGAGGATCGCTAGCGCAGGGTGAACTGAAAGCTCTCTTTAGGGTCTGGCTTTAGTCATTATTTCTTCCTGGTATTATTATGGATTTGGAAAGAGAGATGGGGAAGTGTAACCAAAAAAATGCTGAAAAACTGATTTTAAAAACCTCCCCAAATAAAACACAAGACTACATGGCTGGACAGTGTATGGTCAAGGTCATTGATTGTGGCTGAATTGTTAGAGGGATAGTCAGCGGTGTGTAGAACATGAACTCCTGGATATTAAATGTTCATTAGTAGTGGTCCCAGGAATATATTGTTGTGTACTGAAGCAGCACATCACATGACATTGTTAAGATATGTTTGAGGACTGCTTTGATTTGATGAATTCATGCTATAACTTTTGTTATATGTTTTGTTGTTCTGGATTACTAATTCAAAGTGTTATTGTGTAATTAATGTTACGTTGCTCCCCATGCCAATTATGAACCAAAGCCTCAAATTCAATTTAATTCAGTTTTATTTATAGTGTCAAATCCTAACAGAAGTTATCTCAGGACACTTTACAGATTACAGAGTACGTGTAGGCCACATTATAATTAACAGAGACCCAACCATTCCCACAAGAGCAAGTAGGGGTGTGTGATAATGACGATATTAGATTGTGAAGGATTAGAATGTCTCCACGATCCAATACTATGTTCCTGCAGTACAGGAGGCTGCATTTCTAGGACCCACGTATAGCCTCTGTTTCTTTAGGATTCCACCATGTTGATCATTCTCTGTTTTAAATGTTAGTTTTCTGGCTGAGACATTGTGTAAGAGCCAGCCATGGTAGAAACACCGCTGAAACACTGAATTTCATTTCAATTTCAATTTTATTTATAGTATCAAATCATAACAATAGTTATATTGAGACACTTTACAGATAGAGTAGGTCTAGACCACACTATAATTTACAAAGACCCAACAATTCCAGTAATTCCTCCAAGAACACGCATTCAGTGCGACAGTGGCGAGGAAAAACTTCCTTTTAGGAAGAAACCTGGGACAGACCCAGGCTCTTGGTAGGCGGTGTCTGATGGTGTGGGTTGGGGGGGTGATGAACAGTGACAATAATAAAAAGTCACAATAAAGATAATGGAACTATGACTAGAAATTGAGAATTCAGAAAGAAATGATGCATCTGAGCCATTAGAGTGTTGATTCCTCTGGGCTGTGAGTCCGACAGGTATATGCTGAGAGATTTCCTGGCCTTGAAAGCCAACAGCAGCACAGTCCTCATCAACAGCAGCCTGCCATGTGTATGCAGCTCAGATCTGTCCCTGCGCTGTAACCTAATCATGGCAGGAGGCATTGCTAACATGTTAATGCTTAGTAGAGCCGAGGTGAGCGCAAGTTAGCACATGTTCACTCGGCTAAATACTTAAAGCTGACTCAGCAGAGATTGGGGGGGGGGGGCAATAATGCTTGTAATGTTTGGTTTCAGGAAAGGAAGCAAGTGGCAACTTGCCCTATCTTAGACATTTTCAAAACAAGTTATTAACACTTCAGAACTTGGCAAAAAGTAACTCCAGAGAATCCCAGTGTATAATGAGGCTGTTTCTTTAGAAAATGTGAGTGCTACAGAGCACATTTCAAACTGTTTCTTTAGTGGTTAGGGTTAGGGGGGGTAATGTGTCTTTATGGGTTAGGTTTGTGATAAAACATAGCATCCAAAATGAGCACTACAAGAGGCACAGGCACAAGGGGACCATTAATGTGGAAAACAACTCGGTACACTTCTTAAAAAAACCTGATTCAGTTATTTAAAAGGCTATTTAAACATGTTAGGGTTAGGTTAAAACTGTAATTCAGCCAGTTTAACTCATGTGGGCCACACTCAGCCTAAACTTCTCTATGAGGGTCAATAAAGGCTGATGTCTCTTGTGTGTTGCAGGAGGACGGGTGGGATGCTACAATGGAGGCTCAGAACATCAAGCAGCCTGCCTTGGACAACCACAACAATCTGTACAAAAGCCCTGGTCAGGAGGAACAGGTATGGCTCTAAGCAGTGTATTATTGGCCCTGTTCACAGTGCTGATGATGGAGAAAAGCTAAATGATGCATATGTTCCATAAGATGGATGTCAACACAATCCCCCCCGTCCTTTAAACTCTGACAGTCCAACTGTACGGCTCACACACGTTTCCCTATGTTTGATAAAAGCTGAAGGAACAAGCTAACATGTTAGCATACTCTGTGCTGAGTGATGGTGTGCTCGGTCATTACTGTGATCATACACACTGGGGAAATGGGCAGCAGGAAACACCGTGCCTTTAGAAATAAAAGAGACTTAAAAGCAATAGTTTGACATTTTGGGAAATGTGCTGCTTCCCTTTCTTGCTAAGAGTTAGATTGATAGCGCTCTCATGTCTGTATGGCAAATGTAAAGCTACACCAGCAGCATGCTATCTTAGCTTAGCATGAAGACTGGCAATCTACCACGCAGCACCTCTAAAACTCACTAACAGATTCCATCCCTAGGGCAAACACTCAGTAGCACGTAGAGCGATAAAAACACACCTTTACTGACTAAACTAACAGAGGAACACCTTGGAACATCTGATTTGTAGAATGCTCTGCTTTTGGGGATTTGTAGTTTTTGCTGGGTACTTTAAGAGAGTTAGAATGATGCATACACACATACTAGTGTGGTTTTACTCATTCTCCAGTACACGTCTTATGTTTGTTACTTATGTGGACTGTGGAGCCCAGGAAGACTCGCCGTGCGCAGAAGGCACAGCTAATGGCCATCCTATAATAAACTAAACTAAACATGTAATCCTAATATTTACAAAATCTGTAGTAAAAAGCTGATACAATAACATTTCAAACTATTCATTTAGTGTTATAAATTGTTCTGTCTGTAGGCCTATCATCTTAAAGTTTGGACATCTGGACAATGCAAAATGTTCCCCATTATTTTCCAAAAAACACTCAGACTCTGTAAAGTTGCATGCAGACGGTGGCAGAAACACTTTAAGAGACATTGATGACTACTCAGTGATGAACTAATGTTGTTAAGAATTTAATCCATCAAGAATACAATAACTGACCATGCACATAGTTGGCACTGAGTACAGCTGACTGTATTTGGGCTTCGGTTCCATCCAGGATGGTATTCCAACGGCCCGCCTTGCATACAAGTCGCCCGTCACCATGGAGATCAGTTCAGATTCCTAAAAGGAAGCTAGTTAGCCTTGAGTGTGTAGTCAGAGAGGAGGGGGGTGGGCTGAAGCATTTCAGCAGAGAAATAAACTGCTGCGGTGTCCGCTGTAGTCTGTTAGGGAAATCTTTAGAGAGTGAGCTTTACTAGAAGTCACTAAGCTTAATCATGCTATGTAATGCACTACGTTGTTTTCCTGTGCAGAGAAGCGTGCCCAGCTGTAAGTACTGCTGCACTCTGTCCAACCTGCGGATTGAGAAGAAGATCGGCCGGGGCCAGTTCAGTGAGGTGTACAAAGCCACGTACCTGCTGGAGGGACAGCTGGTCGCACTCAAGAAAGTCCAGGTGCACGCCTCTGCTGTCTGCTAAACTCTCAACATTATTAGCACAGAGGGGGTGCTTTTATCATTGTAAATATTGTATGTATCAACAAGACTGGGGGGCAAAACTGACCTATTGGCATTGTGGGTACAGTATTGATGGCTTTGAGCTCCTTGTGGGTATACTGGTTGGACGTCCCAACCTATACAGTCTATGGTACCAACATGCCAAAGATCTGTTTGAGAAGCAGTGTCACCACTACACAGTTTGTCCAGCAGAGAGCGCTGTGAAAGGTCCCACTCACCATAATTAAAAAATGTTTGAATTACCACATTTAGAGATTCCTCATTAAAGGTGTTTGTTTAAACTCTGAAATAATGATATTGATACTGGGCTTGTGAGGCCCGTATCGCTCTGGCTCTACTAAAGTCCACTCTGTCATTCACATTAGAACCTGAACAATAAAAAGAAAGTTTAAAACACATCTGGTAATCAGATACATTGGCTGATGTACTTTTTTTTACATATAAAAAAGATGTTTGGCTCTTATATTAGAGAATTGTGACCAGGAAACAGTTTACAGTGAAGTTAAAGAGTACATGTGTTTCTTTGTCCCCGCAGATCTTTGAGATGATGGATGCCAAGGCTCGCCAGGACTGCATCAAAGAGATAGATCTACTGAAGGTGAGTGGAACCAGGCTGTTCACTGGGAATGACTGAACGCTTCTCCAGTGTTGTTTAGAGGAAACTACCACTGGGAGCTCAGCTGTACTGCTCGTATCTGTGTTGAAATGAACAAAGGACAAATGAGTGTTTGTTGGGTTTGTCCACTGCAGCAGCTCAATCACCCCAACGTGATCAAATACCTCGACTCCTTCATCGAAGACAACGAGCTCAATATCGTTCTGGAGCTGGCGGACGCTGGAGATCTGTCACAGATGATAAAGGTCAGGAGTCACAGACTCACACAGGCCTCGCTCAGATTAAACACGTAGACCCAAACTCAACACATGATTCATCCGGCAATAGGTGCATTACTGCTGGAGATAGGAGCAGTGCTTTGTCCCATACATACGCTGCACGTAGATAAGCATCGTAACCTTCCATCTGTGCAGTACTTCAAGAAGAAGAGGCGCCTGATCCCAGAGAGGACCATATGGAAATATTTTGTGCAGCTGTGCAGCGCCCTGGAGCACATGCACTCGCGCAGAGTCATGCACCGAGGTAAGCTGATGCACACTTCATCGCCTCCATATTGCTATCTACTGATGTATTTAACCCTGTCATCCATCGCTCCGCTCTACCCAAACATCCTCGCATTTCATTTTTCTCTATTCCACAGTCAATATTCAAACACAGGAAGGCAGTCTGTATGGTTGTAGATAACATGGTGTACATACTGGCTGTCTTCATCTTTCTCTACGCGTTTCCATGTTCAGAAGCCCTGCCTAGCATTTCTCCCTTTTCTAAGGGCGCCCCGAGTTTAACTCTGTTCTTAATATATATCCTGAGCAGATATCAAGCCATCCAACGTGTTCATAACAGCCACAGGTGAGGTGAAGCTGGGGGACCTGGGATTAGGCCGCTTCTTCAGCTCCAAAACCACCGCAGCACACTCCTTAGGTAAAGCACATACAGTACACCTTTATACAGAACATACATACATATAAATACATGTACAATATACTGTACATGAATGTCATGTTCATGCAAAAACAATGGACACAGCTCAGCTGTGTATTTTAGTGCTGATTGTAGCATTGACAGGACTGCCCTGGTTGGTGCAGCATGTCAGTCTTCCCTGTCTTCAGCTGTCCTGTCAAATGAAGGCCCAAGATGCTCCGAAACAAATCTTAAAAAATCTAAATAATGACCAAACTATTTGAAAGAGTTTTTTATATGCCTAATATCTGTTTAATGCTATGATCAGTATTCATGTTCTGTGCCAGTGTTAAATTGTTTTTCTGAACTTTTGAACGACATGATCATTTGATTGGTGTGTGACTGTGTCTGTCCCAGTGGGGACGCCGTACTACATGTCACCAGAGAGGATCAATGCCAACGGATACAATTTTAAGTCTGATATCTGGTCCCTGGGATGTCTTCTGTACGAGGTAAGCCCACAGTCATTTGGACCTTTATTGACAGTGAAAGATTGAAATAAATGACTTCCTCACCCTGCTAGTGCCCCCTGGAGGCTGCAAAGTTTATAGCATCCCAACATATTATATACAGTGTATATATAGCTGTGGCCCTCAGTGGACAAGCCGCTCAGACAGTGGGACGGGATGATCAGGGAGAGAATGATATAAGAATCCTGATTATCTGGAGAGATATGACAGCTCTCCTCACAGGTCCACATCTACCCAAACGTTGTGGTCGCTGTTGATGATAGCTTGCGTTGATGATCGTTGTGTTAATCATTCCTCTCTGGTTTTAAACGTTGTGTAGCTGGCTCTAGTTCTACTTGTCTAGTTAGCTATAGCCAAGTAGCTACTTCCCCAGCATGTCTTGCCATCACTGAGGACATAATAACTCTATTCTTAGTCTGATTTCCTCGTATGTCACTGGAATGCTGAGTCATCTCAGAGACAATGGTTTCACAGTCTCCTCTCTGTACATGGGAGAGGTTTAGACTGAATGAGCAGCATTATTTGTTATTTATTCTCTGGCTGCATCAGCACATCCACCACAGGAGATACCACAGCCCTTTTCACTCTTCTTTCTTTCTTCATCTTTTTCTTGTTAACTCTTACTTAACCTTGCTGAAAAGACCTAACAATTGCACTCCAACTGGCCCAAGTCCCAACAGTTATTACATACACATCATATCACAATGATGATGATGATCATATTAGAAATATTTTGCCTGTGCATAGCCACGCTGGGTGGCTGGACGTGACCTCTGACTTGTCACGTTAACGTAAGCAGGGCAGCTAAGCGCAGTCCGATTCCTCGCTGGTTGGGTTAGCGTTAGTTGGTTGATTAAAGCACAATGAGGAGAATTTTAAATTGGCTACAAGGTGACGAACCGGCAGAGAGGAGAAGTGCCAATGCTGGCCCTGACAGGAGTCTAGTCTCCATAGCCAGACCTTCCTCCACAGCGCTGCAGAGGAAGGTCTGGCTAGTCCACACAGCATTCTGGGATGGGAGAAAAATGTGCTCTGGTTTATTGGCATTTCTTTAAACCAATCACAGTCGTCTTGAGCGGCGCTAAGCTCCAGACGGAGCCACAGTGCCTCTGCTAGATTGTCTCAGGAAGGAACTTGTTTTGGTGGAACGTGTACGTTCAAAAGTAGTTTTAGTCGTGCAACAGAAAACTCAGATTGGACAGATGGTCTAGCTAGCTGTCTGGATTTACCCTGCAGAGATCTGAGGAGCAGTTAACCATAGTCCTCACAAATCCACCACAGGTTAGAACGCCTACACAAAGACAGAGGAAGGGGACGGACATCAGAGAAAAGGCATGCATCCGGCGAAATTTCTTGCGGCACCGGAGCAATCCCGGAAGTGGAAGGTCGTGGATATAGACTAGGAGGAGTCAGACGAACCTTTTCACTCTGAAGAGGAGTCGGACTCCCCCCGTCCAACAGTACAGGGTCTGGCAGAAGGTGGCTGGTCTATGTGGGATGTGAGTTTGAGGGAACGTCACGCAAGGATTTCTTTGTTCTGTAAGCACTTACCGACTAGGATAACTGGTTATTTTTGAGGAGAACACATTTATTTAAGGAGAAAGAGCCTGACTGGACCGACTGTGTTGGAGTTTGTACAGATGGAGCCAGAGTCCTGACTGGGCCAGGCAGCGGTGCAGCGGCACCGGTACCACAGACAGTACCCGGCTTCCAATGGAGCCATCACAAACATTCTTCCTCGTTGCTGAAGGCATTCATGTCTTAAACCTTGCTATCAGGACCGAGGAGTCCTAGTTTGTCTTTTGTATTGTCTGATTCCAGTGTTCACTGTTTCCCCGTCACAACTCTTTTCTTCCTCCAGATGGCGGCGCTGCAGAGTCCGTTTTATGGGGACAAGATGGACCTGCTGTCCCTCTGCCAGAAGATCGAGCAGTGTGATTACCCCCCCCTCCCAGCTGACCACTACTCTGACAAGGTAAAGACCCTGCAACGATTAACGTCAGTCTCAGGAAGAACAAATGTACCGTGAATCCAGATATTTACTCAACCTGTTACTGTATGGGAACATTACCGTTTTTTTTAAATGTGTTGTCAATGTTGTGTGTATGTCATATTTTGTCAGATTTCACAAATGCAATTGCATGTTTAGCCCAGGTCAGTGAAAAGACTGGAAGCAGAGAAAACTACTAGCCTAGCACGATTAAGAGTGAAATAATCCACCTTCCAATCAGCTCAAACAGTTTAAAGTGGGATTTAGGCTCCAGCGTTAAATCGACGCCGTGGCTACGCGTAGATACCGGCCGTACGCCGTAGCCGTAGGCGATTACAGAACCTTTTTGAAGAATGGAATGATTGAACTAGCCCAGACAGAGAAGGGCAGTGAGCCAGTATTGAGAGATTGACTGACACATTGTTGGTTGGATCTGTTGACAATAAGACCAATGAAACTAATGAACCCCCATTTCCCCAGCTGCGGGGCCTGGTCAGCACGTGCATCAAGCCAGAGCCAGAACAGCGGCCGGACATCGTCTTCGTGCTGCAGATCGCCAAACAGATGCACACGTGGATGTCCAGCACCTGAGCGCCATTTCTGCTCCGCGCTTCCCGTCTGCTCAGTTTGAGCTTGGCTCGGCTCGCACAAAACGCTTTGCCTTTCCCTCCTCTGGACAGGAGGAAGCCCTGGAAAGACATGCACTCCCACTTAATTTCTGTCATGGAGGATGAAGAGTTGCGTTAGTGCTGTAGCTCTCGTGGAAAGTGGAGCTCCGTGTTTTTTGAGCTGAGGACGGAGAGCTGTGGCCCACTCTGACCACAGACCCTCTCTGCCCATTCATTCCACGCTCCGGCCCTGGGTCTGTGGGTCAGCTGAGGGTGGGCAGGGGAGATTGAGAATCTGCATATCTATCATCTATTATTCTAATCAAAATTGTTCTTTTACATTGTCAATTTAAGTCCATCGAGTAGAGAATATGTATTAGTGATTACTAAGTGAGAATGCAGCTTTGCCTCACTGTCAGCTAGCAGGGAAGATCAGCCCAACAACCTGATGTGTGTGTGTGTGTGTGTGTGTATGTGTGTATGTATGTATGTATGTATGTATGTATGCATGTATGTATGCATGCATCAGACAGGATCCAGCAGCTAGTTCTTCTCCATGACTAGACAGCTGACACAGGCCGACTGCCAGCAGCAACATGAGGAGCAACACAGAACAGACACAGGGAGCCAATCAACAGACGAGGCACAGCTGGAATAAGAAGACAAATACTGATTGGGTAACGAGACGACACAAAGACAGGCTGACGAGGCTCGACACCAAACAGGTGGACAAGGGAAGACATGCAGGGCGGGGCTACAGAAGGGACACACCGGGCCGGCACAGACAACTGAAACCCAATGAATACAACAAGGAACATGAAACACAAAACAAAAGCCCACATCCTCTGGAGACTTCATTCTCTCACTCTCATCATCTTCAGGTTGGAAAGCTATTCACTTAGTTTTTGCCAAAACAGACTAACAATTGTCAAAATAATCTTGATTTATGGTCTACTCACAACCGTTTTCCAGAGCTTTCAGCCATGTCTTGGTCTTCTTTTGAGAAGGACTTGTCTCAGCGTGAAGTCGTCCTTGCTCCTGGATGGAAAACTCCCAAACTGGGCCGGCCTTTTGACTCTTAGCTCACTATATTTTCAATTTGTTATGATTTTTATGTCGCCTAAATACTTTTGCATATCATTTTCAGAGTTGATAGTGGATGTAAGAAGGAAAACATCATAAACCATTTTTTTGTAAGTCATCATTAAATGGCCCAGTATTGATTACTGCAGTTCCTGAATCTGTTTCTGAGTTCATGTCGACCTTTGTTACTGTCAAACTGTGAGAGATGTGAAAGTCATTGTTATAATACATACCAAACAAGAATGTTTGAAGATGTCAGCAGCTCATAATGGACCGTGCCATATCATGCAGAACAGCCATTTCCTCATTGAGTAAAAGGTCTCTTAATTTGAACATGGGAATATCTTCTGATGTACAGGTGGGTTCATGACACAATTAACACTATGTGATATCTATAGTGATGTGCACAGGATACATGCTGAAGATATTCCCATGTTCAAATTAAGAGACCTTTTACTCAATGAGGAAAGGGCATCAACTTCAAAATAAAAGCCCTGTGGCCAGCTGTGTCAGCAGATATAAACTGCCCTGTTTATACAAATGGTGGGCATACAGGATCTTTAATGTTTTAAAACTAAAAAATAGATCCTGGCCCAAGTATTCAGGAAGATAAAAATGCTGGCTATAGATATCACATGGTGTTAATTGTGTCTTTAAGGCACCTGCACATCAGAAACACATGGACAGTCATCCACCAGGAGGAATACTTGGGCCAGGATCTATATTTTAGTTTTAAAACTAACGATCCTGTATGTCCCCATTTGTATAAACAGGACAGTGTGGACGTGCACAGATTGTTGGACAGCTCCCTACAAATATAACAACTTCGGAATACGTTTTCACACAGAATGATTACTCTGGATTCCCCCCCATCATTCCCATTTGGAAGTGCATCAAAGTGCCCATATTATGAAAAAATCACTTTTTCTGGGATTTGGGGTGTTCTGTTGTGTCTCTGGTGCTTCCACACACATACAAACTCTGAAAAAAATCCATCCATGGTGTTTAGAGTGAGATACAGTTTCTGAATGTGTCCTGCCTTCAGTCTCTGGGTGAGCTGTTCAAAATCGGCACGGCTTGTGACGTCACAAGCCGAAACGAGCAGGCTAACCACAACCATTAGCTCATAGCGTTAGCGTTAGCATGCTACCTCGTCCTCAATAGCAAAGCACTGCTACAACACACACAAGTTCACCATAATCTACAAAAGAACTACTTACATGTGCGCCCTCATTTAGAAGTCTCCCAGCTAATCCTGCCTTGTGACTGACCAAAGTTGTAGAAACAGCCTTTCTTTTACTGTCTATGGAGCTAGCTAGCTGACATGATCTACATCTGATATACTGGGCATGTGCAGTGCAATCAAAGATAGTCCAGAAGAAGAAGAAGAAAAGAGGTCTCACTCTGTAGCTAAAACAGAGACCAGCTGAAAAGAGGATCTGCAGCAGTGAGAGAGAGCACTGCAGTACAACAACAATATGGTGTTTTTTGAAAATTAAACCATGTAAACCTATTCTGGTACAACATTAAAATACAATATGAACCTGAAAATGAGCATAATATGGCTGCTTTAAAAAAAAAAAAACTATGTTCATATGGTCACCTGACTATTACAGCTTTTGAGAACTGCTAACACACAAAACCTTTACATGTCAAATGGTTTTTGAAACCTCTCATTCAAAGAGCAAAACTACGCACCAAATCTCCAAAACCATCAGCTATTTTTATTGCATAAAAAAAAAAAACTTTTTTCAAAACAACACACAATTCTCTACCTAAGACACCAACATGAGACACAAAGTCACTTGCTTTTCTTTTCCAAACAGATCATAATGCACGTCACTCACTCCTCACATGTGCAAACACTGATTGCTTAACTGATCACTAACCAATCACTGCTTTAGAATAGGCCTATAAATAGGTCAAAGGTCAGATTACCTGTTCAGAACAATGGACACCAACAATAGACAGAGAGCAAGGGGGGGAGGAGGAGGGAGAGGCAGGGGACAAGTTGACGGAGGAAGAAGAGAAAGGAGGAGAGCTATCTCTGATGAGATCAGAGCCAGACTGATCATGTGATCAGTCCCGGGTACTAACCCCGGGTACTGAGTGGCTTTACAGCATGAACCTTCAGAAATGAGAGCAGGTACCTGATGACTACGTCAGCATTACAGTATTGTACTGTAAAATATGACTGCATATTATTGCATAAACTTTTGCAGCTCTAAGCCATCCATTTACTGCACTGCATGAGGTTGGTTATCATGCTGTACTACAATATTTTGTACATGTTTACAGTAACTATACTGCACACACACACAATTTTTGACTTGTCTACAGAGTGGAAAGGCAAATATATCATGGTGGATGCAGGATGCACACATGTACAAGAGACTGCAATTTTTAAATATGGTTTTGGCCAACAATGCAATTAGGATTCGAGAAATAAAAGATATCTTGAAAATATCTAAATTCAACAACATTAATGCTGTAGGCCTGGCGACCATCCAACACATCCTCCAACGGCTCCTAGTGACGATGAGACACCTGTACAAGGTGCCATTAGAGTCCAGAATCTGCAACGGGACTCTGGAGGTACTGTATGTATGCAACGCTACTTCCAGTACTTCACACACATGCCATATTTACTGATTACTGATGGGTATTTTTATGAAATCTATAGATTGTAATGGGAGGGAATTACATATAGGCTATCGGCATCTTCCACTGCCAGGGTTGGAACTGAAATAAAAGGTTAAAGCAACAACAGCACAGGTGTAATTATGGTCAGATCTTGGTCCTGATTGATGGAGAAGTGATATTGATAAGCGTTATGATTTACGCATTTATTTTTTTTGCCAGCTTTCCTTCCTGTTTCAGGAAGCAGCGACTGTATTGCGTTTTGCCTGTAAATCTGTCTGTGTTCTTCATATTTATGTAGAATTATAATGTGCTCTTATGTAAAATATGCAGCTGTGGTAGATGTTTGTGATTGGTCATGCTGTGCAAACACCGCCTCTTTTATGTGAACGCGCGCGCCGCTGGATTGGGAAACCCTGAGTTGATTGAACTAGCAGTTAACCACCGTCGTGACACAGCTTATGCAGGACCGCGGTTGTTAGGTTAGGTGAAGCCGGGTAACTGAAAGAAATCCAGAGTATGTTGATCTGGACTCATAGTACAGGCCTCTGGTCTCTCTCTCTCTCTCTCTCTCACTCCTAGTGACCCTGCCAGATAGGTGTCTGACTAATTAACGGACTCAACCTCTTTAAGATAGCCATGAACAAAACAGGAATCAACTCAAACACTTTTATTGTAAATCATGGAAAAACATACCATTTTAGGAATTCTGAGGGGTATAATGAGTTACAACAACAAAGACATTCCAATGTATTTAGGAGGTATCCATAGTGTGGACAGTTTCCTCCACCAGCTCCAGGTTCAGCGGGGTCACCAGCTTCGTCAACACACCGGTGGTTCCTCTTTTGTACTTGTAGTCCCCAGTTCTACACACATGGAAGAATGGTTTCACTTCAACACATCAGAGAGTTCACAGCACAGCATCACACCTCAGACACAGCAAAGCATGCACGCTAGTCACGAAAAGCCAAGTGGAGAGATTAAATAAGTTGGTTAGTAGTAAATTCAGATCGGTGTTAAGAGCGTGCACACAACACTTTCCATCGGTACTCACAGCTGCATGGCTTCAAGCTCATTTACTCTTAAAGCAGAACAAGCAACAAGACAACAAGTCATACAGCAGTTCACCAGATGATTTAACATCAGGGTTACATTGTCCCAACATGCTCTGGAATGATGCATTGTGTTAGAGCAGGGGTGTCCCAATCTGACCAAGCTCTCCTAACATATTTAAACTGAGTGTCCCGTGTGAAGCTGCAGCTGCAGCTTTGCTCCAGGGTTTCACCAAGTGAAATTTAAGACTTTGAAGACCATTATGAATGAAATTTAAGACCTATATGACTACATCAAAAACAAAGTCAGATGTCAGAGAGGAAACATCGTCTCAAACAGTTCTCAGATTTCCTCACTGGTATAACAGGACTGGTCTCTAGATACACTGCGGTATAAGTAGCATGTTGGTCTCATTTGTAGTCGTAATACAGCAAAATGATATTTGGACTAGCGACAGAAAGAACTACAACACGCCAGAATAAAAAATAAACAACTTGTAAAGCGCTGTGAAAGCGTTACATTGACGTGAGAAAATGAATAGATTTTGAAACCCTGTGCTCATTATGAACAGATGACTACATCAGAGCCTTTGTTCCAGGAAGCAGCTTTAACTCACTCGGAGCCTGTTAGTTCAGTCACGGTGACATAAAAACCCATCATCAACGGAGCTCTGGGACAACAATTCACCATGGCAACGAGTAAATCCAATGTGTGGATGCAGACTATCGTGGCATTATAAAATCATAAAATATAGATCAAACAGATATTCGCCTTAATGACACTGTTGTGAAACTGTGTCTGGAACTACCCCAGGTGTTTGCACATTAGGAACATGATGTGGGGGACATTAATCGAAGATGAAGGAAAGACAAACAGAAGTGGTCTAGTTCTCACCTGACGCCCTTCTTGTTGGCCTCATCGTGGGGCCGGATGTAGTCCACCTTGCCTTTGGTGATGACGCTCAGGTCGATGTTGCTGCCAGAGCCCAGGTCGTTGAAGATTCCTGCAGCGATGGCGTCTCGCACCAGCTGCTTGGCCTCCTCCTCCTGGGAACAAACCAGCGTGAGGACCAGCACTCTCCGACAGGAACTCACCACTGTTCCCATGTGGGTGGTGTACTCACCTCCATGTCAGGCTTGTAGCGGTCCTCGAACACCGCCATGGCAGCCAGGGAGCCAGAACCTTGAGGAAAGAGAAGCAGCCCGATGTGAGCCAGGTCTCAGCTCTGTCACAACACACTGTCCCCCCCTTTAACTGCTACACATTTAGGATCAACAAACCAGGTGTAGGTGTGCTTCTGGAGGGGCTGGGTGGGTATTGGGGCAACGGAGTCATTCACCCAAAAACAAGTGTGTGCTTTTAGAATAACAGATAGCAACAACAAAAGAAAGTCAAAGGGAATCTTTGTTCTGGTAATACACTAACCCTTCTCTACCACTAAACGCTTCTGTTCCTCTTCAGTTCTTCATTCAATAAAATAGATTAACTCATCACAAATCTGACTATGGCTCTTTACATCACTGTAGAGAAATGTCAAGAGGTTTAGGTCCATTAACATAACCCCATGGAGGTGAGCGTGTGTGCCCTGAGTGTAGAAAGTGTGTGTATCTGACCCATGGTGACGTAGCTCTGAGTGAGTGAGTGAGTGAGTGAGTGAGTGTGTGAGAGAGAGACTGACCCATGGTGACGTAGGAGTGAGTGAGAGTGTGTGTGTGTGTGTGTGTGTGTGTGTGTGACTGACCCATGGTGACGTAGGAGTGAATGAGTGAGTGAGTGAGTGTGTGAGTGAGTGAATGAGTGAGTGAGTGTGTGTGTGTGTGTGAGAGACTGACCCATGGTGACGTAGCTCTTAGTGTGTGTGTGTGTGTGTGTGTGTGTGTGTGTGTGAGAGAGACCGACCCATGGTGACGTAGCTCTGAGTGTGTGTGTGTGTGTGTGTGTGTGTGTGAGACTGACCCATGGTGACGTAGCTCTGAGTGTGTGTGTGTGTGTGTGTGTGTCTGACCCATGGTGACGTAGGAGTGAGTGAGTGAGTGTGTGAGAGACTGACCCATGGTGTCGTAGCTCTCTGTGTGTGTGTGTGTGTGTGTGTGTGTGTGTGTGTGTGTGTGTGTGAGACTGACCCATGGTGACGTAGGGCAGCTTGTCAGTGGAGCCGTGCGGGTAGATGCTGTACAGGTGAGGACCGTTACAGTCCACTCCCCCCAGGACCAGAGCAGCCCCGATGTAGCCTTGGTACCTGAACACACACACACTTTTTTTTACTGGACAAAATATTAAAATGTGCTTTTTCTGTATACATCAAAAAACTGCTGGTAGGGATGTTATGATTAACTATTACTATCAGTTAAAAAAGAATATTAGTTATTAAATACTAAGCCAAATAGACGATATATCTATTTCTCAACTGAACTGCTAATTTTGCACTAGCAAGTCATGTCTCTCAGCTGGACGGCGCGCCCACATCGGAGAGCTACGTGACACATGTCTCTACATCGATGAGGACCGTCCTCCAGAGTCTGGCAGGCAGACACCCAGCTGGATCACACCTGTGTCGGTCCAGAATTACAATCTGCCGGCTGGTGCCAAAACCAAAGAAAACAAACGTCCAAGAGAGAAGAAGGGTGATTTACACAAAGATTCTGTCAGTAAGGGCCAGACCGATCCAATGACCAACGAGAGACTGGCTCCAGATTAGTTCAGCAGCTCTGTGACCGTGGTGGAATCAGAGTCAGACTCCTTTAAATCAACTCACTTTTAGAAATCTAGTTTTAAACCTGCAAACTTCTACTTGTGATTGCTTTACATTAGAGTACTGTCTTTTGCATCCTTATCTTTATTTATCAAATCATTTTTCCATTTCAGAATATTTTAGTGTTTTGTATTTTTCTTCTGAAGGAGTCACTTCTTTTCTGTGTTGATGTTTTTGTCTCTGTAATTTGTCTCAATGTCATTGTAAAATAGGGCCGCCCCGCAATGATTTGCTGAATATAAATAAAGATTGACAGCAACACTCATGTTCTTACTTTTGCGTTCTTTTTGCTCCACTGGCTCCCTTCGCTCTCTTTAGCTCCTTTCTTTTCTTTCGCTTCCTTGTGTTGTCTCTGTCTATTTCTTCACTGATTTATGGTTCTGCGGAGGCTCCACACAGCTGGTGTTTATATGTGCTGTGGTGTGTGCGTCGAGCCGGCATGTGTCTGTGTGTGCGTGGGTAGTGTGTGTAGAGAGTGATGGTGATTATCTTCAGAGTGAGTAGTGACTCTAGAGTCTTAGTGAGAGAAACAAAGTGTCTCCCCTGTTCTTTCTGACCACGGTGAGATCTGGAGCAGGAGAAGTTAACCCTCTCCTTGATTTCATGTTGTTGATGGAGGAGGAGAACCAGGAGATGAGTTGGGGGGGAAATGCAATGCTACCAAGTGAAGTGTATTTTTTGAGAGGTGCATCAAAGAGTAGAGACGTAACAAGAGGTGAAACTCAATAGAACGTTGTGCTGCAGCTTGCAATGGATCATTCTACTGAGTGCAGCTCCGCCATCTTGGACTGAATGCAACACAACCTTCTGCTGAGTTTCTTGTTACTTCTATACTCTTTGGGTACATGTCAGGCGGGATGCAACGCAAACAAATAAAACAAAATATCGCATAATTATCGCGAGACTTTTGGTATAATATCGCGATAACAATATTGAGTCGATATATCTTGCACCCCTAGAATGCTCTGACACAGATTATCTGCTGCCGTCTGCTACATGTGAGGAAGAGAAACTCTACGCCAGGACCTGATTCATCAGACATCGTCCAGAGTTTATATGAGAACGATTTTTGGATATTATATGGCAATACTAGTTTTTGCATCCCTCTGTGTGTGTGTGTGTGTGTGTGTGTGTGTGTGTGTGTATGTGTATATATATATATATATAAATAAAATCGGCGTGTACCTGAAGAGCATCTGTTTGAGCATGCGGTTGGCGGTGGCCACGCGTGGCAGCCTGCCTGTGGAGAGCGCGTGCAGCTCCAGGTTGGACGAGATGATCTGAGTGGTCATCTCTGTGTCTGCAGCTGTTCCTGCTCCACAACAGCTGGACAACAACACAGTGACACAGCAATCTGTCAGCTTCAACACATCAAGCTCCAGAACTATACAACTCTACAAACCACATCTCTCTCAAAGCCTGGTAGTGTGTAGCAATAGGTAAGTCAAAAACAGGTTTTACCACCCACCATGGTGCACGGAGCTCATGTAGACTCTACTCTAAATCTATAAGACATATCATCTCTGCTCATTTGAACACACTGTCAGGTTCCTGTCACTTACTAGATGTTGGGAGAGATGTAGTGGATCTTGGAGCAGTTTTTGTCTGCCACTATCATGCCCTCGGTGGCTCTGGTGTCGGCTCCGAGGACCACGCCATCCTTCCCAGGGAGACACACATAACCATTCAGAGTCAGTACACCCACACTCCACTAAAGCATGCAGCATTACTCTTCTCAGCAAGGAAAACAAGGATTCTTTTAACCTACATCGACCGGCTGTGCCTTTCATGCTATGGCAAGTCAAAATGTCTGCTGGTACAGGGAACCACAACATGCATCAGGAGAGACCATACAATGCATACAAACACAGCCAGCTGTTTCAGGAGTATTTTAGTGAACAGACTGATGAAGGAGTTGTTGGATAAGAAATGACAGTATCACCATTATGCTGGCCAGTGTCAAACTCATTTTCACTAAGGGTCAAGCTGGACAATTAAAACCACATCCAGAGTTTGAGATGTTTTATTGAGAGAAGTCAAATATCTTTGACTGTATTACTGCAGGTTGCTTTTTTTGTCGCATTTGTTGTAATTTTTGTTGCTTTCTCCGACACTTTTGCCGTCCCCCCCCCCGACTTTTGTCGCATTTTTGTTGACATAAAAGCCCTACAAAAGTCAGCAAAAAAGTTACTTAGCAAATCAGGCAAAACATGGATTACATTTTTAAAAGCAGGCTACCACACAACCGACTCCCAGCAACCTGTTTCACAGGCGGAATATGAAAACTCTATGCTTGAGTCTCAAAGTCGCCAAATCTGCCTAATTCTGCTCCGAGTGTCATGTAACTGCAGTTTGAAAAACACTTTCCTGTCTTTTTGGGTTTGGCGCACAACTAGATTAAATTGAATGTAAACCTAAATTGATATGCGGGCCGGATTACAAACCTGCGAGGGGCCGGGTTTGGTCGGCGGGTCTTAAGTTTGACACACATGGTGTAAACACACAGTAGTCTAGATTTCATTTAAAGGGTTTGAATATTCATTTGCACCATGGGCTAATCGACAATCCACCAGAATGTCAACTAGACAGGAACACCTGCTCCTCTCTATGTTCAGAAGGCGCCAGCACTGGTTCAGAATCTCTCTCAAGTCACTCACCTTGAATACCACACCACAGATGGTGGTTCCTGTTTTCCGAGCAGCAGGCATGCTGCATCCCACTTTGTTAGCCTCGCCTTCCAAGACGGCATTTCTGAAAATACATTTCATATAATAAAGCACCTATAACTGTATCGCTGTAAAACCAACCCTACCGAGCTGTGTTAATAACCTGAGGCCCAGTCAGATGTCTGTAGTATAAAGGGTGCCCTCCTTTTTGGGAAAAGAATTTGCCAAATATATTTGTTGTAACATTTCTGGGCATTTTTCATAATTATAAACAAATACGTGCCGTTTGGTTCGTATGATGTCACCAGAACAACAACAACAACAACAACAACAACAACAACAGAGTTTTATGATACATCTCAGCATTTTAGCGAAAAGGTCACATTACCAAAAGTAAATTCTGTAACAGACAACATTTACCATCAGCACTCTCTCCGCCTTAAAGACTCTAAATACGTAGCTAAGTCGTAAGCTCTGTGAGCTGACTGACTGCATGCTGTATTAAGCCTTACCGTGCTCTAGCATCGCTTGGTACAGCATACAAACAGTCCGGGGCTCCGCTCCAGTCAACTGGCAGCATGTCAACGCGGTGATGCTGCTTTATAGACTCAACGGTAACGGTAACGTTACACTCCATCGTTACGTAACCCTGTAACGTTCCTGACCTTATGTAGCTACGATAGAAAACAACTATTGTTTTTCTTCATAATTAAAACACATGTGACTTCTACTGTTAAAACGTAAGGGAAGGACGGAGACAGGAGAACGTTAACGTTAGCGGGGGAAAAGCTGAGTCACTGTGTGGACGTTAACATGAGCTAGCATCACTGAGAGAACCCTATCAAACATGTCTACTCTACACAGCATCTCAACACAGACAGCGGCAGCTTGTTAAACTCAGTCATACACTTACTGGAATCACATTTTCATCCACTGAGAAGCGCTTACCTCTTGCAGTTTTCGAAACTGAAACCCCCGACCGGCGCCTGGCTCATTACTAACGTCGCCATCTTGGTGAATAAAATCTGTGTGTTTCCGGGAAGTAGAGGCAACGGCTCCTCTTCTTCTTCTTCTTCTTCTCCTCCTCCTCCTTCTTCTTCTTCTTCTTTAGGGGTTTACGGCTGTTGGCATCCCATATGTTGTATTACTGCCTCCTACTGGTATTAACTGTCAGTTTATTCCGTCCCATTACAACTTTTTAATTAGACCGGTGATTTAAAAAAGAAGAAATATTTCCCCCCTCTATGGTGACCCCACTATCAAGCCCATCATTGATCCTGATTAACACTGGTCCTAACCCCCAATTTCCACCAACTGCGGAACGGCTGTGGATCCGCTCCGGAGCGGCGGTGGAGTCATTAGGTTTCCATTAAAGTCAATGTGTGTATTTCCCATAGACTGTATTTCCACTAACTGCAGAACGGCTGCGTTCCGACTCCGGCGGTCCCAGCCCTCCGGAGCAGATAGGCAGAGCTCATAATGGGCAGACACAGGCCTGAAACAAACTGTTGTTGGTTTTGTGCTTCTAAATATAGAAACTACATCCTGTTATATCGCACGATCATATGTGAATTCGCAAGAGCTCGTGGGTCCTCGTGACTTCAGCTGTCAGTCATGGCCGCAGCCGTTCCGCAACAAATACAGACCTGGTGGGTACTGAAGGACGGCGGAACACGGAGCCGACACACTGCGGAGCCGATCCGCAGCCGGTCCGCAGTTGGTGGAGATTGCGGGTAACTCATGTAGCCCTGCAAACATGACCCAAACTATCTTCACACTGACTGCAGTGCCCGTTGGGTGTTTTCCTATTATAAAAAGTGTGCTGTTCAATCTGCTGTGACCAATTCTTAATTTACTGATAATGACTTGCTCTTTGCGGTTAGCCCCACTGTTTCGGACTCCTAATACTTTATTTAGTATTGCATGTAAGTGTCTCTCTTTTCCCGCACTATTCCAATATTGTTGCCACTATTTGGATATTTCCCTCTATACTTTGCTTTTCCCCTCCGACTTTAACATTTCCTTTCTTGACTGCCTCCTTTGCTAATTTATCCACTCTCTCATTTCCTGGAATTCCTGTATGTGCAGGTACCCACATGAACACTACGTCTTTACCCTGATTGGCGATCCTTGAATTAATAAACACTATTTCATACTAGGTCTTGATGATTTCTGGTTGATCCTGCTTTGATACTTGATAGTGCTGACACTGAGTCGCTACAGATGAGTAGTTCACGTGCTGTCACTTTTTATTTTAATTTTTTCTTTTTTACCAACTCGGGGAGACTGATCAGTCCAACTGCCTTTTCTGCCGAGGGCTGGCCGTCTGGTCAGTATGTCTGCAGCTTTAAGCCGTCTACACATGATCAGCGATTTGCTCTCTGCACACCGCTAGGTAGGGCGCAGCACAGGTATTTGTCATCAAGGGTGGCAAGGAAGCTATTTCCCGTTGCTAGGTAACAAAAGGTCAGCGGCAACTAGGTCAAAGTTGAAATAATTTGAACTTTGAGCACAGCGCGAAGCGGCAAATCTGAGCGGTGCGCGACACCAGGGGTAGCGCAGCGCATAGCTGGGCGCCACCGCCCTCTCCCAGAGGAAATCAATGGAATGGCTGGCGCAAAGCGGTTTACCGCCTATCCTGTGTAGGCAGCTTTAACATTTTTAACAAAGGCAATATATATTCTGTCACCTTTTCCACCCATTGTAACAGTAAAAGAACTGCAAGTAACTCAACGGTGTAGGCCCTATACACTGAAATAATCTGCTGTGATGCATCAGTAAAAACCTGTACATAATCTCAAATTTCTATCCTTATAACTGTAGTATTCTTTAACTAGATCTTCTGTTTTATTTCTGCGCTTGAAATTCAGCAGCTCCAGATCCAGCCTGGTCTCACAGAATTCCGTGAAATGATCACGAACTGTTAACACCGCATTACGTGGTGGTGGCACGGAATGTGTGAAAATTCCGTGTGGCCACCACGGAAAACAATGCCAATGTGAAGTTAATGAGAAGATGACGTAGCATTAGGAGCGACTACGGTAGCGAGTAGTATGAAAGCCCGAAAATCTGCGTAGGGAGGTTTCCTTAACTTAAGGGGCCGTGTACATTTCACGGAATTCTTCTGTGGGCCCATCATGGATTTTTTTTGCTATTCCATGAAACTGCCACAGATTTTGAGTTAAGGGGCCGTGTTCATTTCACGGAATTCTGTGAGATCAGGCTGCCAGATCAGCATCCAGGCTGGCCTCACAGGCCACAGCACAGTTTCATCTGCTCTGCTGTGTTCTTGCCTATCCACCCAAAACTTGTCTTTTGTGCTTTACCCCTTTCCCAGCAAGTCTCTTAAGACTTTCTTAGTAGGCTGTAGAGTTTAGATTCTCTGTCTGAGCCCGAACCGGACCCGACCCGACACTCGGGCAGGGCCGGGCCGATATTTTCCGCCGCTATCCTTGGGCCGGGCCCTTGATCAAGCATTTGTGTTTTTTTAATCCTGACTTTATTAGCCTTATTCGGTGGGGAGAAAGCTCTGCCTCTCCAGCTTCTCCCGTAGCTCTGGGTGGATGTCCTGACCTGACTTGAGTGGGAGGTAAACTGGGCTACATCGTGTCTCCCCCCCTGCAGCACTGTTGTCGGACAGTGTGTCAGCATGCAGACCGTGGTGAAGGACAGTATTAATTAGGTGATGGAGACCAGAAAGTCTCCTATATGGTTCCAGGGCTTTGATTATGTTGCTGCCTTGATCTGTTCCCCTCACTATTCAGCTGAAGAAGCTATGGGTCAAGGTTTTTTTAACGTTTCTTCATTCGGATCCATTTGCGATCCGTTCTATTCTGAATAAACAAACAGCGCAGTTTACATGCTTTGTCCTTGTTGCATTACCTGTATTTATTAAGATAATTCTAAACAGATTTCTGCAGTTCAAACAACTCGGAATTGTAGTTGAGAACGTCAGTCATAAAGGCCCACGTATTAAAAATTGTCGGGTTTAAATCGGGCTCATAATTACAGTTAATGTGTCGGGCCGGGCCAGGCTCGGACGCAACGTGCTCGGGCTCGGGTAGGGTCGGGCTTGATTTTTTTGGCCCGATCTAAGCTCTAGTAGGATGCCATTCATCATGGCCCTTTAAGTTTATCCAATAATTGGCTATCAGCTGTTTCCTATGGAGCCACAGTGGCATTTCTCCTGCCTTAGTCTATATCCACGACATTTCACTTCCAGGATTGTTAAGGTGCTGCCGGAAATTCCGCCGGATGTCCTTAATTTTGTCGTTGGGTTTCTTGAAAGGCGCTATATAAATAAGTTATTATTTTTAGCCGAATGTCCGTCCCCTTCCTCTTTCTTTGTGTTGGCGTTCTAAACTCTGGTGGATTTCTGAGGACTATGGTTAACTGCTCCTCAGATCTCTGCAGGGTAAATCCAGACAGCTAGCTAGACTATCTGTCCTATCTGAGTTTTCTGTTGCACGACTAAAACTACTTTAGAACGTCCACATGTTCCACCAAAACAAGTTCCTTCCTGAGACTATTTAGCAGAGGCACCGTGACTCCGTCTGGAGCTTAGCACCGCCCAAGATGATTGTGATTGGTTTAAAAAAATGCCAATAAATTAGAACACGTTTTTCTCCCATCCTGGAATGTTGTGTGTGGACTAGACAGACCCTCCTCCGCGGCGCTGTGGAGGAAGATATAACTCAACACTTGACAGTTTTCACCCAATCGATATGTTCAATACATTTTCTATCTCCCACTACTTGGCACACCCCTCAGGTACGCTACATGCCAGACTCCTGCCTCAACTTGAAGAGCCCAAACTGGAGCAGTTTTCATTGACCCTGAACAAATCCTCAGAGCACGGGTCTGAATGATATCATGGTCTGACAGAACAGATTTAGGTGCTGATCCATATACTATATACTACTATCCATAATACTGTCATTATCTGACCTTGAGTTTATTAAGACTTGATAAATATATGTCAGCGATGTAATATGTACATATACAACCATATGTGTATGTGTGTGTGTGTGTGTGTGTGTGTGTGTGTGTAAATCCTGGATGGAGTAATCTTTAATGCTCTTATTTTGATATAAGGCTAACTGATTAACTGATTTGAGTTAATATGATTGGCTGAGTGCGGATCATGTGATTTCAGGTACATGAGGTAGGTGTGTTGGGAGCCCTCTCAGCATGCACTGGGGCATATGATTCATGAACATAAGTCTCATTAATGTGTGTTGCTGCAGTGTTACTGGTGTTTGATTAGTCTACATTGTGCTTCACATTGTTTCAGCAACATAAGATAACCTGTAAAAGTGGTCAGGTGACCAGTGATGTGCTAATCCTAAACCTGCTGTGAAAATAAAAATCTCGTAAAAAGCAGCTATGATGACCCATTTTCAGCAAAGTGACCTCTGCAGTTAAACATTTAAAGTTGTAGTGTACAAATGACTATTTTAATGTCAGATTAAAATGTTCTGGCTCTGTTAGTCTTTTAACAGTTAGAATCTTCCAGTTGAGTTTATGTATTTCTGTTTACGTGATCTCAAACTAAATTTGGCTTTGTTTTTAAAAGATTTTTATACAAACTTTGTTTTTATTTCATTTATTACCAAAGAGGTTATGATTTGGGCTCAGCTTGTCCAAATAATCAAATCCTGTGTTACTTCTCATGCGATGTAAATCTCAACAGTCCAGCTGTTATATACACCTCTGTGTAGTCTTAGCAAACATAGGTCAAATTCAATGAATACATCTTTCCTTTGCAATAATAACAAAGTATAATTTAACATACAACAGTATATTTCAACAGGTTCCCTTAATTCATTTACTTCAATGCACTATGAGACTATATATATATATATATATATATATATATATATTTTTTTTTTTTCTTTATTTTTCACTTTCTGTAGGAAGTTAACTGTACTGGAAAATCAGATGCTTGGTCCCAACAGAAGGCCAGTTCCGGCCTGTAACGCTGTGTATTTAATCATGATGGTCTGTCCTTGAACAGGACGGATGCCAACTCCATGCCAGCTGGATGTCAAGGTCGACTGGGGAATGGGCTCTGGTGAGGTGGACAAGATCAGATATGACGCCTCCACAACAAGATGAGTGCATTATGTTGATTAAGCCTTTTATTAAAGCCGAGTGGGCAAAACAGGTGGTTGGAGGTGTATCGCTGGATCTCAGTCACTGATAACAAAGATTTCATGTGCTCAGACTTTAACCTGCAGGAAACGTGTCTGTTTTTTCATCAAACACTTCCTTCATGTTCCATACATTAAATAAATGGCTTCATGTATCACATTATGTATATTTCTCAGGGATGTGTTATGATGTGTTATGATGAATATGAGTTTATTTCCAAAAACTAAAGTTTGTGTTTTTTGCTACACCTATCGACCTCAGCATAACCCCCTACAGACCTTCATTTAAAACTCTACTCTATAACCCAAAGGTTTCAATAATACACACACGTCAGGCTGAATTGGAGAGGAAATTATACACTGGACATGTACTGTAATAATAGTGCCCTCATAAAAGACCAACACATTCTCCCTCCCAGCGCGCCATAAAGTGACGCTTGGTCAGGTGCCTTTGGTGTTTGTTTCTGATGCAAAAAGGCTCCTTCAGGGTCTCAGTCTAATGCAGGGGTGGTAACAAGTTTCCCATATCTACATATATGGTGAATTATGCTTGTTTCTCTTTCTGTGGCTAAAAGAGATGTTATAGAGAGTTAACTCCTGAACAAGACAAAGAAACAAACAAATGAACAGACGACTGACGTCTGACGTCGTTCATGGGAACTACCAGTTGGAAATGGTCCCGATATCCATCTGTTTGTAGTGTAGGGGATGGTTTTGTTAGTGCTTCTTCGCACAAAATATTTCTGGAGTCTAACATTGTAAATAGTAGTGGTGGTCATAGCCCATTCCTTAATGGTTGAAAAAATTGACTCTTTGTTGGAAAACCATAGGTTTGTTTGACACCTATTGTGAGTGAGAAACCTTGCGAGGTCCCAAAGACCCATGCTTCAAAGAAAGAACACCCCAAGGTGTTTACGGTCTGTGTGGTGACACATGCTTGGTGCTGCTGGAATTTCCCTTTTCAGCAACAGGATGAACTGTCTGATGGCTTGGCTGATACCTTTTCCCTAGGCTACCTGAGGTGTCCCCCTGCTCCCAGTTTTCTCAGGAAGCCCTTATATCAGAGCAAGAAAAGAATCCCTCTGTAGCTCCATAAAGGCAAACAGCTGCTAGTGCTAATGACATGAAAGACAAAGCTGAAGGTTCCTTTCTCCAAGAAGCAGTCTTGTTAAGGAAATGGCGTCCTCGTGATCGTCCTGTGGATGAGCCTAATGCACCGTTATGACTCATATTGTGTTGCCTGAGAGGTTCAGAATGGAATTCCTGCGTTATGAAGCATCCCTGGCTGGTCATTTAGGCATCCAGAAAACTCAAGAGTAAAGGTCAGGGCGTGACAAATAAACCACATGAAAATGCAAAATATTGGCATATTCACAAATATTTCGTATCAAAACTATTCATACTGGCAGCGATGCAAATTTGCAACAGTTTTCAATAAAACTTTTGAATATTGGCGCCAGCTCACGTACCATGTCGCTGGGACAGTTTGAGTTACTTACTTATTTTAACCTCACCCTGATCTTTTCCTAACCAGAACAGTGGTTTTTGCCTAAACCCTAACCACGTAGTTTTGTTTGAATTCACAGTGTTTCCCATGTTTAAAACAACCGCAGTGGAGCCTCACAGTTTGACGTGAAGTCAACAAGTGATGCCAACGACAAAGGGTCAGTATGTGATGATTTGGTATTGGAATGTATTGACATTAGTTACAATAAAATCAATTCATGTCAGAATGTTAAGTTGCTTTAAAAGGTCTCTGCATTGTGAGATGCTGCTTTTTTCCCTTGCTAAATATTAACTCTCCTGTCATTTCCGATGCTGCCACTCCTGCCAGACTCCTGTCCTTACCCCTGTGTTCCCACCATTTCCCTTGCCCTGAACCACCCCCGCCCACCTGTTCCCACTTCCCCAATATACCTGCCCATTCCCATGAACCCCTTCCTGCTTTTAGGACTTCTGCCTCTATTGTCTGATCCTAACTGGATAATTCTGCCTCACCTTTGACTTTTGCCAGTTTTTGACCACGAGTAACACTAAACTTTTAACTTTCCCTGCCTCGTCTCTGAAACCCAGTGATACTAAGCCGTTACAGTTGGACTGTGTGTAATGATGTCTGAAGTTACTACTCTAAAGCAGAACCCTCGTACAGAGCAGTAATAACACACTGGTAATTTTAAATCTTTACAAACTGACATGCGTTGATTCCCCAAGAAAAAGAAAACAGGAAACAAAAACCTTGAAAAATCCAAATCAAGCCAATCACAGACACGTCGATTAATATTATCACAGGACCTCGGTGTTTGGGGAAATATGGTAGGTCATTTACAAATTACAGACATGGCTGATTCAGAGACAACCTCCACAATTATTACAAATGACTACAGTTCACCAGGCCATAGTCCCGTGAGAATAGGGCTTTATTAGGACATTGACATTCACATTCTGGCGACCATGTATAATATCCACAGAACTCATTGTGGAAATCCAATAATTAGTTTTCAATGTTGTGTAAAAAGCAGCGTTTTTGTTTGTCAGTGGAACAGGGTGTGAAGGGTGCCATATTGTCTTGAGGTCCTGAATGCAAAATGCTCTAATAGAAATAATCTCTCTTGTTGTTGATGACTGTATGAACAATACATGAACAAAATGTGCACACAAATTATTTGTGTCTTCCCGAAGCATGAAAACAGCAGAAGGATGTCTGTGATTTGGTACTTTATAAAACAATACACAAACAAAATGTTGTTTGCTTGTGTATAGCTAAAGAACATCTGTGGGACACAGAGATGAAGGGACACGTAGACTGCACTGTCTTCACTGGGATTGTCCCAATTTTTTAAAAAGATGTTCTAATCCCAATATTGTGATATCTACATATAGTGGAGTGTTATGAGCGGCACAACAAAAGAGGAAGATGCACGCCAAACTTGAAGTTAACAAACTGAGATTTATTAAAGTAAATTGCAAGCTTAAGAACAATTGGGTGTGGAAGTCAGGATCAGTGGTGTATGAATTCTGCAATGGACAACGTGAGATAAATGTTGTCAGTGTTCAAAGAATCAAGCAACAAAAGGTATCTCAGGTTGGTGAAGGGGCCAACACACCCTGGCTCTGGGCAGGTGGGGTTAGTAGCCTGGGAACACTGGCCAATGCATGTACTGCGTGACGACGGCTGCTGTGTTGATGAGATTCAGCCGTGTTTCTGTGACTCTGCAGCTGCTCGTCAGTGTAACCTGGAACACCTGAGTGTGATCACAGCCTGGCTGCCTGCTGCTGGTTCAGAGCTCCCTTTCTTGTTGTTGCTCTGGTTATGTTTGTTATGTTAGTTTATCCTAATATGCTTTGTCTCACACACACACACACACACACACACACACACACACACACACACACACACACACACACACAGAGAAACAAGGCAACAGCTTAGTTTTAAATAACAGTCTAAGACATTTGACACGGTTACATTTTGGTTTTGTTTTTCTCTTATTTTAAGTCTAGCAGTTTCCCCTAAACACACCCACACCCATCATCTCTGTACAAAATGAAAAGAGATTAAATTGCTATACTGTTTATCATCAGATCCTGGGTTTAATGGCAAACAAGCATATTTGTCAAACTGACAGATTGCTTGTTTTAGCGCCTTAGTAGTCCCATTTTCCCATTTACAATATTTTAGTTTTAAAGCACAGACTAATATCAAAGATAATCTCATTGTATTGGACATACATCACAGCTCAATGCATCCATATGCTAACATGTGCAGACAGTCCCGGAGCCGCGGAGTGTTCATGCACAGCTGCGCTTGGCGTGGAGCATCTCAGTGAGCAGGTTGTTGCAGGGCACCTCCCCACTCAGGTGTTTGCAGGACAGGTAGTCTTCAGCCAGGGCGCTGAGAGAGCGCAGCTCAGAGAAACACAGCAGAAGATGAGCAAAGCGTCCAAGAAGGTAAGGAGAGGTGCACAGAGTGTACTCCAGCAGGGCTCCTTCAACCTGCTCCTGCACGCTCTCTATGAACTGATGGTCTTCCAGCTGTTTCACATCTGCTCAGTGGGGCAAAAGAGAAAGCAACAACCAATGATGCACATAGAACAAAGGTTGTCAAACATTTTCATATGTTTGAGTGTACTAAAGAGTTGTAGAAGTACCTTCTTATTTCTCTAACTTGCACAGTTCATTTAAAAATAATACCCCTGGAACCCTTTGAGTAGTCTACACAGCCACTTTTTGACCAAAGACTATCATTGAAACGGGTAACATGTTGTCTGATTCACCTGTTGGATCTCAAGCACTGGGTGTCCCTAGTCATTGTGAATGAAGCAGCTGTCAATGTTGAACCAGTGAACAAAGTTCAGTACTGCAAATTCCTTCTCCATGGTTCCTTGGCCACGGGAAAGTACTAGCCCCAGAAGAGGGACTTCTTTGACACCAGGAACCATGGCTGAGGAACAACATTTAGACCCCGGGTCCTCTAGTCCAAACACAGGTACAGTTCCCTAAATGACTTCTGTGACCCTGGAAAAGCTCTTGTGTTGGAAGCAGGCCATAATATTTAATTTGCATTATTAGTTTTTGAAATGTACCTTGGCTAAAACACACTTGAGAAATAATTCACCAAGAATCCATCAGATCTGTGTGCAGCTCCAAGACATTTTCGCCAATATGAAGCTTTATGGATAAAAAGCAGAATTTGTCACATACCTGGGTTAAAGAGCACAAGGAACTTGATGCAGGCAAACTCTTGGCGGTCCACCTTTAGAAAGTGGAGCTTCTCAACCAGCTCCTGTCCTCTCTGGACTAGGCTGGCCACGCTAAGACCAGCATGAGAGGCTACGTCGGACAGCTCCATCTGAACCAAAGAACAGACATGTCCCTTAGTACTGCACAACTTTCATATTCAATGTCTGGGGCTTAAGATGTCTGCCACACCAAATGCTTGCTCTTGGGGGGGGGTCCTAGAGTGTGGTCTAGACCTACTCTATCTGTAAAGTGTCTTGAGATAACTTAGTGAGGATTTGACACTATATATAAAATTGAATTGAAATGTAGTTGAAAATTACAATTAAGTGTGTAAGGCAGGGAAATGGGAGAATTGGATCACCTTGCTCCGAACAACACAGATGCTATCATATCTGGATCTGGATAAATCTAATGACAATATAAAATAAATTATAATATTGACCTAAAGACAGAAGACAGCAATGTAATACAAAATATATTTTCATTGGTACAAATAAAAATGACAAAAAAGAGAGAGAGAAGCAGAGCAGAGTTACCTCCTGCCCAGTGACCAGGAGCAGGTGGCCCTCTCTGCCAAACAGAACCTGTCTGGAGATGAAGTCCAGCAGCAGCAGTTCACTCCAGCAGCTGTGCAGCAACTTCATCTGGTCATTCACCTTGGAGCAGAGAGAAGAAGCTCATCACATATCTGCTTTTTAAGACAAGACCCTTTCATTTCATCTGAGCTAGCTCTAAATTAAACAATTGCTCTGTTAGCACGCTCACGAGGACAAAAGTTGTCGAGATATTTCAGTCTGGATTGACATACGTTGCCATTCCTAGAGTCGTACTGCTAGTATGGTGTAGTGTTGGAACTTCCTGTTTAAACATGACCTTGGTTTCTCCATCATGTGTCCATTTGGGGTTGCTTAGTCTGCAGACGACTTGAAGGATTTTTATACTGATTTATTCCTTATACATTTTTCATTAAAAAAAAGTCATGATCCACCTGATTCCCTCATACAGCCAGAACCTAACACTTTATAAACCTGTTGTGAGGACATCAACCAGTGGACTAGTGAAGCTGTGGCAGATCGTCAGGCGTGTTTGGACTGCACAGACTGGGATGTTTTCAGGACTGCTACCAACAGTCTGGATGAGTATACAAAGGCTGTGACATCATACATCAGCTGCTGTGAGGACCGCTGTATACCATCACATACCACGGTGAGGTACAACAATAATAAAATATAAAACATGAAGCTGAAGAACAACATGGACACACATATAATGAACATAGTGTAAAACTTAAGCAGGGTGATGCAGGCTGAGTGTGTGTTTGGTGTAATAATCAATCTGACCTTAAGTTGTTTGAAGAAGATGGATGTGCGAGCCCACTCTACAATGGAGAGCAGCGTGTGGTCAGCCATGAGGCACAGCAGGCTGAAGGTGCTGGGGTTGGCTGGCTGCTCCCGCAGGAGACCAGCACTGATCTTACTCTGCAGCTGGAGCTCATCTGGATCACATCGCACAAACTCCATCACTAGCTCAGGCATCCTGGGGCCATGTGGAGAGAAAGGTCCTGGGTCTGAGCTGACTGTTGTAGCAGAGCCTGGGGAACAGTTGCTGCTGTGCTCGGACTTCCTAGTCCAGTTTGAGAAGACAGCACACTGGTACTGGGGGGCAGCAGGAGAGTTGGATGACAGTGAGAGTGAACACAGTGACGGAGGCTGGTAGCTGATAGGATCATTCTTTGCTGGGGGCAGTGGGCTGCTGTGAAGGGTCAAGTCTGAGTAGCCCAGAGGTGGGCTGCGGTCTGTTCTGAGTCCCATTGCTTGCACCAGAGCCTTTCTCTGCTGCTTCAGGGCACGATCCTGCTTGTACATGGGGCCAAACTTGTTTCTGCCACCTCGCATCCGATCTGCACGAACAGCTGACGGGAACAGTTGATTTGTTTAGAGCAGTTTTTCAAGCTGATTTTCACTGAAATGTGCACTGTGCTAATGGGCAATATTTGATTTGATTTATTAATTTAGCACATATAAAAAACAACAGTGTTACATTACGAAAAATTACGAGACATGCAAAGGAAACCCAGAAAACCCTCAAGGGGCTTGGCATGTTGTGTTCCCTAAAATAATTCAATGAAACATAGCATATAGAAAATAAAGAAAATAAAAAACACGTCTATAAAAAAAGGGACAGAAGAAATGAACAATTAAATGAGGGGAGAAAATAAAGAATGAAGAAAGAGAGAAAAGAAAAGGAAAAAACAAAAGAAGAAACATGCTAGGCTACTGACACAGTAAAATATTTTCACAGATTATTTAAATGATAGAGGAGAACATTTCTGTAGGCTGGGAAGGAAATAATTCCATATCTTAGAACCTCTGTAATTAATCCTGAATTGAGATGAAGTGGTTCGCGTTGAGGGGGGCAAAACGATCCATGAACAAATTGGGCAACTTGAAGATTGTTGATTTGATAAATGCTAAGAATGCCAATTTTGCAAAACAGAGGTAATGTGTAACTTTTTGGAACTGAGGAGCCAATGATTCTGACTTTTGTAGATGAAAAATCTGTCGCAGCTTAGTTTGGTGTGTGCTAGCCCAGGCAATATTGCAGTAACTAATAAAAGGATAAATCATAGAATAATAGACTGAGGGAGACTTCTGTTTAAGGAGATAATTAATTCTTCCAGTTATTCCAATGCTTTTGGCTATGTTGGATGTAATAAGTAAACTATGATGTTTCTAGGATAGGTTTTCATCAATAAGTACACCAAGGATTTTACATTAGGTGCTTTCCAACCAGATAGTACTTGTACTTTTTAGAGGAAAAGTACACTTCTAAGCAGTTCTAAGAACTACTCTCCCCCAAAATCTTTTTTTTCCGTTTGCATTCCCACTGGCCAAGTGGCCATAGGGACTGATAGGAGGGGTAAGGGAGTGATGCAAGCACGGCAACTGTCTTTATAGCGTTAAAATCAGAACACAAATACACTAAAAAAGTATGAACTAAATACTAAATCTAATGTATATAGCATATTTGTCATAATTTAAACAAGTCTACCGAAGAGAAACGTATCTCTCTCCCCCGCCTCTGCCTGCTGCGCTGTGGATGTGTGTGTGTGTGTGTGTGTGTGACGGGCGGCGAGCCGCAGGACACACTTGTGGAGTTTAACTCCGAAAAGACAGCTAACCACAGGTTCCTGTTAATCTTAGGATGGACATGTGTTGTGATATTTAAACAATCGATCCGTCAACGGCAAAATAAAAGCCTCTTATTTACGAGACCGGTCTGAGAGCGAGGTCTCTGAGCATGTCTGTCCGAGCGACGAGCTAGCGGCCGGGGCATGCTCTTGCTGGCTGTCGCCTCACTTCATGGAGCTCCGAAAATTTTGAAGCAAATTGTCAATTCGGCATCAATTTTCGCAAGAGTGCCTATATTCAAAATCTAAACAGTTCATTTCTCGCCTAAAACGTTGTCAGAAGTGAATTTAATGATGAATAAGATGGTGAAAATTGTTAAAAATGTCCCGTTGTTGGTTGTTGCTCTGTTTGCACGTTTCCGAGTTGGCAGTGGGCGTGACTTATAAGTTCGACCAATCAAGTACACCTAGGAAAAGGGAAAAGGGAAAAGACCCTGCTCTGAAGTAGGAGCTAAAAAAGTACCCTACTGAGGCCAGAGGAACTTAAAAATCCCCAAATTTTTTCTGTCGGAACACGACGAAAAAAAGTGTTCTAGGAACGTTTAGTTCTAAGAACTGTAAAAATCCCTCCGGTCAGAAAGCCCCTACTAACTGCTACTCTGTCAATCATCACAGTTAGATTGTCATGGAACTGCTTATGGCTGTGACCAAACAAAATAAAGTAAGTATGTGTAAAGATAATTTGTGGATTTTTAACCATTTTGAGATTTTTACTACTCTGTCGCTCTCTGGGACATGTTTTCATGCTAATCGAATGAGTTTTTAGCTTGAAAGACGCTAGTGCGGACCGCCGATTAGCTTACAATGCTAGTATTCGGGGCACAGGGAACGTAAAAACAAATCGCTATTTATACCACTAAAAAGGCTCAAAATTTCACCACACTTCAACGGTAGCATAATGAGGGTCCCTAAATGTTAACCGAAGCATTGAGAACTCTGTAAGTGTACAGACAGTTTATTGAAAAGATAGATTATAAAGACACTCGCTGAGATTACATGTCGCCGCCGTCTTGGAAACCAGTCATGATTTACAGCTGGCTAAAATCAAAAGCAATTTGCTCAATATATCTGAAATAATCACACTCTGCATAACTTGTCTAGTGTACTTACTCAGTGGATAACTGTCCATCTGGTCCCTCCGGTCTGGGTCGCTGAAAAAGTTTCAAGTACAGCCCTGTTTATCAGAGAGGGGAAATCTTCAGACTGTAAAAAACACTGCATCTCTTGGGCATCGCGACGCCACAGGTCCCACTCCGTGCAACACAGACACTCCTGTTGGGTGGCCATAGCTTCACAATGTCTGCAGGTACACCACCAGTTTCCCCAAGTACGAGGCTGTGTTGTGGCATTGACTACCGGTAGCTCTCTCTCTCTCGTAGCCCTTTCACGGAGCTCCCGCAGCTCTTCGTTCAATAAACTGTCTGTACACTTACAAAGTTCTCAATGCTTCGGTTAACATTTAGGGACCCTCATTATGCTACAGTTGAAGTGTGGTGATATTTTGAACCTTTTTTTAGTGGTATAAATAGCGATTTGTTTTTACGTTCCCTGTGCCCCGAATACTAGCGTTGTAAGCTAATTGGCGGTCTGCGCTAGCTTCTTTCAAGCTAAAAACTCATTAGATTAGCATGAAAACATGTCCCAGAGAACGACAGAGTGGGTACACGTCTGTTAATAACCCCTAGGTTGGTTTTGCGCCGGAATTGTCCTTTAAATGCAACAAACTGTAATTTTAGTAGTAGAACATGATGGTCAAATGTAAAATGTTTTTGAAAAGTCTAAAAAAATTCCTACTGTGGATCCTTTATTGTCCTTTGTTTTATTTAGTTCATTTAAAAGATGAGTAATAGCCATGCAAGTAGAGAGGGCTTTCCTAAAACCATACTGAAGTTGATTTAGTATGTTATTGTTGTCAAGATAATTAAGCAATCTGCAGCTGCTCGTCAGTGTAACCTGGAACACCTGAGTGTGATCACAGCCTGGCTGCCTGCTGCTGGTTCAGACCTCCCTTTCTTTCTGTTGCTCTGGTTATGTCGCTTTGCTTTATCTTAACCCCTGTAATGTGTTAGAAAGCTGCACACATCTTCTGTGTGAAATATTTAAAAAACTATTATTATCATCCAATAAAGTTTTTAACCTCATAGCTAACTTATGTATTAATTTGCATCTAAACACTGTTTTAAATGTGTGTGTTTTTTGGCCCCATTGATCTCGTTCATATTTGCAAACAAATATATGACTTTTTTTATAAAAACTTTTTAAAGAATTTACTAAAATTGTGAGATCTTTTGTTTTGTTAGAACAGCTGTTTCTGGGGATATTGTGAAGCTTTGTTCCAATAAAAAAAGTAAATGGTACTTTTTACATGTCTGAACGTGAAAATTTGACCCTAACACAATATAAGGGTTAATGCTTTTCACACACACACACACACACACACACACACACACACACACACACACACACACACACACACACACACACACACAGAGAAGCAAGGCAACAGCTTAGTTTTAAATAACAGTCTAAGACATTTGACACGGTTACATTTTGGTTTTGTTTTTCTCTTATTTTAAGACTAGCAGTTTCCCCTAAACACACCCACACCCATCATCTCTGTACAAAATGCAAAGAGATTAAATTACTATACTGTTTATCATCAGATCCTGGGTTTAATGGCAAACAAGCATATTTGTCAAACTGACAGATTGCTTATTCTAGCGCCTTAGTAGTTTCAGTGGAGTCCCATTTACAATATTTTATGTATATATCGATGCTAAAACTCTTAAAGCACAGACAAATATCAAAGGAAAAGATGGTGGGTGGGGTTACACAATATAAGTTTCAGTGACATGCTGGACAAGAATGGGACATGATCCCTGGTCTCCTGGTTGAAAGTCCACCTCTGCCCGATGCGTTCTATACAGACACTAACGGGGATGTTTGTGTCGGTATCTGATGCTGAGAGACACTGACCAAGCGTCATATTTTACGAGTTCAGAGAACGGGTTGTTATGGTAAACTCATAGACTGTACAGTAAATAAATACCGACTTAGCATCTGTGACGTCAGCCATCGGTTTGTGGACTGCTGTTTTGAAGCCTCAAGTTTGGCATCTCGCTAAGGCTACATTTGCTACGTTTTGGTTTTTAAGCGGAGTTTTGAGCCAAAAGTGATCTCAGCGCACACTGCATCTGGCAAGTTATTTCCCTACTTAGCCTCTCGGTGGACAAAACTTGAGTCTCAGATTGCAGCCTACGTTTGTCAGCAAAAATACGACAAAATGGAAAGGAAACCATGCTCATACGAGGTGGTAGCCACACGAGATACTGGATCATCGGCCATTGAGATCACAAACACAGACGCACAGCAATTAGCGGAGAACGGCGGCCGCTGACAGAATCGCATCCGAACAGCGGTATGTAACCTGTGTTTTGTACTGTGTTATGGCTTGTTTGAAACACAGTTTGAACGGCTGACTGCCACTTGTTGTTTGGTTTTGCTGTTGTTGCGGCAGGTTGATTGCTACTGATCGGGTTTATGTCCACTGTGCGGACAGCTGGCTTGCGTGTGTTGTGGCTTTAGCGTGTTGGTTATTATATCGTGCCTGCATGGGATTGCTGTGGCTATTGATGTTGTTGGCTTTATGTTGGATTCAAACAGTGATTTGCATCTGTCTGCATGCACAAAATGAGTGCATCAAGGGCTGGTTCAACTTCACCTGAAAAGGAGAAAAGAAAAATTATTCTGACTGAAAAGGTTCTGGCAAGCAAGATTGAGTCAATTCAGAACCAGAGCAAAAAGGAAGCAAACAAATTAAAGGACCAGATACGGTCTCTCAAAGAGCTCATGAGCGATGATAAAAATGCTAGCACATTCACAATTAAAGCACAGTTGATGTTCTGCTGCAATTGTCTGAAAATGCCGCAGCATTGCACAAATCTCTGCTGTCTTTAATCCCATCTGATGAACAAGAACAACTAAATACATGGTTCACAAGCATCACTGAATCCAATCAAGAATTTATTGAGGATGTTAAAGTGGGGCTTCCAGAAACCAGCAGGCCTCTTTCAGAGCTAACTCATGATGTTGAGTGTCACCAGTAAGCTCTGTTAGTGAAAGAAAGTGGGATTCATGAGGATGTGAAAAAGGGACAAGAGCATCCATCTTCTCATCATGATGACCAGGATGACATATTGCCATGTGACAGCATATCGAACCTAAGCAGCAACAAACAAGGTTCAAAATCAAATGTTTCCAGCACCTCATCTGTACGTCTCAGAGCAGAGGCTCAAACGGCTGCTCTGCTTGCCCGTCAAAAGAAAAGCATCCTCTTGAGGAATAGGAAAAGAAATTAACAACTTGAGCTTGAAGCCGATATTGCCACATCAGTGGCAAAAGCAAATGTTTTAAGGATCTCTGGATCTGGTGTGCGGAGTGCTGATTCTCAGCCATCTAATGGCATGGAATCATACTTTAAGAAAAAGGAAGAAAAACTGTTGAAGCTCTTAACATTGATGCAGAGACTTTTGTTCCACATACACTTGGACCTTACCTTCATTTGCTGGAACAGTACACCAGGGGGCAACCACAACAACTTGTCAGAAGCTGTCAACACATGACTGGCTCAGGCGATGCAAAGGCAAAGACTTTACTGCAAGAACACTTAGGAAATGAGCACATGATTGCATCTGCCTACTTGGATAAGGATGTTACATAGTCTGTGTGAGTTGAATACTCCTGCCAATATGATCACTGTGATTAAAAGAGTGCCCTACAAAGACAAAGAGAGACAAGTGGCGAACAGTGTCATGTGACATCCAGGGAAGGTATTGCCGGAGAGCTATGTTTTGTTGATATTGTGACTTTTATGGAGTGCCAAGTGAAAATCATAACAGATCATGTGTTTGGAAACCTACAGGATGCTCCAATGTTGGTGTCAAATAACGAAGGCAGCAGGACAAAATCACCTTGCTTAAGACCTAAAGGAAGTAGCTTAGCCACTGCTGCTACTACAGTTGAAAAGACACTAACAGAACACAAGGTTAAAGATGGATATTCACCTGAAAAGACATGCCTGTACTGCAAGGGTGGACACATGCTGGAGTTTTGTACTCTACTGGAGAAGAGAGCTCAAAGTGAGAAGATTGATTTTCTGAAAAAGAATGGAGTTTGTTTCAGCTGCTTGTGTACTGGTCACATCAGTAAGGAGTGCAGGAAATGTCTCTCTTGCAAAACATGCGGCTCAAGACACCCTAGTATGCGTCACATTCACCACATGGACAAGGGAGCACATGCAGACAAAGGAAGTAGCAATTCAGAGAGTGCAGCTTTTTGGTTGCAGTCCAAATCAGTGGTCTTACTGGGGCCGGTGAACAAGACTTTAAGCTCACCATCATACCAGTCAAGGTCAAATCTAGGAGAGGTCAAAGAACAGTGGAAACCTGTCCCTTTTTGGACCAGGGTAGTTCAGCATCCTTCTGCACAATGGGTCTGATGGAGAGAAAAACAAAGATTTTTTTGCACACCATGGGCCAAGATGGCTGGATTGGACGGTGGCTGGTACTGTGAAATGCTAGATATCATCAGACAAAGTAGGATGCCTGTGAATAGGAGTAACATCCCACGACAAAAAGATCTGCATAAATGGCCTCATTTGAAACATGTGTATTTGCCTGAGATAGATGCAGATGTGGAGCTTTTGATAGGCATGAATGTGCCCAGAGCTTTGGAACCACTTGAAGTCATCCGGAGTGTGGATGAAGGGCCGTATGCCATCAAGACTATGCTTGGTTGGATGGTAAATGGACCACTTGGTGGAGAATGTTCTGATGGACCTGTGTATCAGTCTGCAGTTACCATCAACAGAATTTCTGATGTGACACTTGATGAACTCTGGAAACAACAGTTCAAGACAGGCTTTCCAGAATGCAGTCAGGAGGAACAGCTAGGACATTTTAAAGGGAAGACTGCAAGTTCTTGGAAATGGCTAATGATAGTGTGAAACTAGTTGATGGCCATTACAGTATTGCTTTACCTCTAAAAGACAGAAAGATAAGCATGCCTAAAAACCGTAAGATTGCAGAACAACGCATCATTAACCTGAAGAGAAGATTTATCAGAGATGCATTATTTCATAAGGACTACACTGCTTTCATGAATAACCTTGTATCCAGTGGATATGCAGAGAGAGTGCCAACCACAGATCTGGAACACAATGACGGAAAGGTTTGGTATATCCCATGCCACGGTGTATACCATCCGAAGAAAGGAAAAATCTGAGTCGTCTTTGATTGTGCAGCATCATTTCAAGGCGCATCACTCAACGCTAAACTCCTGAATGGTTCTGATCTGACTAGTACGTTGATTGGAGTCCTGACCAGGTTCAGGAAAGAGCCTGTTGTTCTGATGTCTGACAGAGGAGGACGCAGACCTGTTGAGATTTCTTTAGGGGTCCAGTGGAGGACCAACTTCTTCTCCAAGCTGCGCTAACTTTGCTCTCCGAAGGTGAGCAGAAGACAACAAAGACTTCTTCAGCCAGCAAGTGTTTGAGACCATCACATAAAGTTTTTATGTGGATGACTGCCTTGCTTCTGTGGCCTCAGAACAGGATGCTATATCCCTTTATTAAGACCTTAAAACCATCTGTGTCATCCAACAAAATGGATAAGCAACAGTCACAATGTGTTGGCTTCAATACCTGAGGAAGAGAGAACAAAGGAAGTCAAAGACCTGGATTTGGACCATGACTCACTACCTGTTGAGAGAGCACTGGGAGTGCGTTGGTGCATCCAGTCTGACACCTTTAAGTTCAGCATAACCATTCAGGAGAGACCATTGACCCGCAGAGGGATCCTTTCAACTGTCAGCTCTTTCTATGACCCTCTGGGGATCCTAGCTCCTGTGGTTTTTACAGTTAAAAGGATTCTTCAGGACCTGTGCCGGAACCAGCTAGGATGGGATGACTTTATACCACCAGCGGTTGCTCAGGAGTGGATGGACTGGTTGAAGGAGCTACATCAGCTGAAAGGCTTCAGCATCAGATGATGTTTAAAACCACTGAACTTTGGAGAAGCAACCACTGCTCAGTTGCATCATTTCGCGGACACAATTGAGGAAGGATATGGTACTGTACCTATCTGCTGCTGTGCAATGAACACTCCCAGGGACATAGCACCTTCATAATGGGAAAATCCAGGGTGGCATGGAGCTGACAGCTGCTGTTGTAGCAGCTCGCATGGACAAACTGTGGAGAAAGGAGCTAAGACTACAGCTTCAACACTCTGGACAGACAGTACCTCTGTACTAAAATACATTAAGAATGAAACTTCAAGATTTCTAATCTTTGTGCCAAACAGCGTCTCGGAGATTTTCAAGGTTTCTAACACATCTCAATGGAGATATGAGAACATTAAACACAGTCCTGCAGACCTTGCCTCCAGAGGTGTGAGGGCGGAGCCATTCCTAAAGAATGAAACTTGGGTATCTGGTCCCTCATTTCTCTTGCAGTCAGAAGAATGCTGGCCTGTTAACCCAAACATGTTGCAAGAACTTCCACGTGGAGACCCTGAGGACAAGATCTCAGCTGCAATTGAAGTTTCTACAGTCAGGGACGAAGATGATGCAGTGACATGTTTGATCAACCGCCCCTCGTCTTGGACACATCTAACAAGAGTGATGTGCTGGATCCTAAGATGGAAGGCTTTGCTTCTAAATCTCAAGAAGAAGGACATGCAGGGGGAATGAGAGGGGGAAACGTAGCAGAAGATGACCAAAACGTAGCAATGTAAATGTGAAAAGATGAATTCAGAACATAAAGAAATGACAGAAATTAAATATAATGCAGATTTAAGGCGCATCCGCATTGGCTTCACTGTTCAGACCTAGGAGTTGCCCATTGAACTGGATTCACAAATATATATTTTTCAACAGTAGCCAATCAGATGTCTGCTTCCCTTTTAGCTTCTCACATAAACGTAGATTCAAGGGTTTCATTCAGTGTGTAATCACGTAGTAATATTCAAAAAATAGATATACACTGTGGATTCTGTGTTGATGTTTCTCCTAATAAATGATATATGATGTATATGATAAATTAAAAACCCAATAGTAATAAATATAATAAATGATACAGGTTAGAGGCACTTCAGCATTGGCGTCACTTTTCAGGCGGGGAACCCCTGAGTATTTTATTAGCCGCCCATATGTCCCAAATATTTGTACTGTAGTTTGTCATCTAACGTGTTACTGACAGGCAGATTTTAGGAGAGATCAAGTAAAGCATGATGCACCGCAAATCATTTAAGCTCCTGTTACTTGATTCACTCAGGGAAACATAAAAGCAGCCCTGGGGTCTCATTTATAAACGTGGCGTACGCACAAAACGGGGCTGAAAATGTGCGTACGCCACCTCCCACGCAAAGGTTGTGATTTATAAAAAACAAACTTGACGGCAGAATGTGCGGTCCTCCACGTAAACTCTGACCCATGTGTACGCACATTTTGGAGACAATGGGAACTGGTGACGCAGATGGTGAGGTGGTGAACTGAAGTCAGACTGCAGAAAGTAAATGTGAATAATGATTACTCGTAATATGTACGTAAGTATTGATGCCTCACGCACATTATTTCACTCCATATCATTCCCATTACCATGAAGATGAAATCCAGCAGTGTTATTTGCGCTTGTAGGCCTACTGAGTGATACTTGTTCCATAAACACCTTGTAAAATTCAACTCAAATCTTTAATAAAAATTTGTTATTAATTAATAGGCGCTGTCTCACCGTCACATTGTCTGCTATTGAGCGCAGGAGGAGGAGATGGCCCGACTGCATGGATTACAGGATAGCATCAAATAACCTAGCATTAGATAACGGCAGAACATAGTGTAAAAAACTAAATATCTGTCTTTAATACTGTGCACATATCATCAAATGTCAAAGTCTGGAAATACAGCCGTTACGCTCTCACGCAATCATTCAATGTCCTCGTTATCGATCCGAACTTTAATACTGTTCATAACAAAACCTGCATGAAGAAAAGTGTGTTTGGTCTATTAGACTTTCATCTTTAAATTGTATTTCGGGATGGGGGATGCCACTAGTTCATTCTGTGATTTTAGCAAGGTGTTAACAATCACAATATGTTGTAAACATATAAATTCTGAGGTGACCCCGTGCGTAATGCTGCATGATGACACTGCTGGCCCTGCAGGAGGACTATGGAAGAATCAGGAGAGAAGAGACTTCAGGGACCATGACCATGACTGGCTAATATGACGATTTAGATTCCCTAAAGCTGTGCTCTTGGTTCTATGTACTGAATTGGGTCCAGTAGAGAGGGTAACGCGCCGGAACCGTGCCATCCCGGTCCATCCCGGTCCATCCCGGTCCATCCCGGTCCAAATACAGGTCCTCACCACTCTGGGGGAAACCGGCTGTTTCCAGAGGGAAATGTCAGACAGCTAAGTGTTTTATATATATATTATATATAATCCTCAACTTTATCGCTAAGGCTTGTTTGGATATAATATATAGTTCTGTTGAATCTTATCATATAGGTCTGGTATATTGAAGCTGTCCCTGAGTGCCGTAATGCCTGTCGTTTTGGACGTATTATTAATACATGTAGTTATAGATCAGGTTTCCCTACACTGTGCGAGAACAGGCTGAAATTTTCCCCGCCACTCATCATGATTCGGCGTAACGAAAGAACAACTGCCGGGGTCACTAACATACTGATCAGCATTCATGAGGTGCTTTGCATTGATTATTTATGGTTAAAGATGGGCGTGTACAGGGCAGGATAAAAGGCTGATGTATGTACACTTGTGGGTAATCTGTGATTTATAAAGGGAACATTGCTTGTAGATGTGCGTACGCACGGTTTTATAAATCAGAATTTTTTTTGGTGTACGACATTTTTGGCTTTTGGGCGTACGTACACTTTTAGTACGGATCCTACGCACAGTTTTATAAATGAGACCCCTGGAGCTTACAAACTGGAAACTATATAACGTAGCCTTTCATTTTTTTTGTTATCTTTTTGAACATAGCGTTTAAATGAAAAAGTTTATTAATGAATGCACTTGCTTAGATGGTTAGCCCAGCAATCCCTTTCAGTTAAGAGACCTGATTCTTTCTTTGCATCTATCAACGCCTCAACGCTGTTCCACTGGAGGAACACTCTATTTCTGTGTCTTCACCCTGTTTGCTCTCTAACTTGCGTCTGATCGGTGAGCTTGTACTACAGTATACATGCGCATTCAGTTAAATACATTAAACTCTACTGTCAACTATTATTAGTAGCATCATTAAAACTGTTTTAATTCTGCTGTTACAGAAAATTCAAAAGAAAACAAAGAAATGTTAAAATGTGAAGCAGCCATTGAAGTCACCCGCCTCCATTAAATGTCATCTTTTTAGGATGAGATAACACACTTTTATTCCTTATTCAATAGTTTGGGGGTCAGGGTTAGGGGTTTTTATTTAAAAAAGATGTTTTTCTGACTAACATGAAGAAATAATTCCTCTAATGGGTGGCACTACCTTTCTATCTGAATTGGCTTTAAAAAGTAACCATGTTGTAACTCTAGGATGCCTGAAGCAGCTTACAGTCTCACAGGTATTTACAGTATGCATGGGCATTAACAAAAGTTCTGCAATATACAAGATTTATTTCTGTATATGTGTGGACAGCCCTGCTTACCTTCCAGTTGCATGCCAACATGAAGACACTTTTGAAATCTGCAGAATGGACAGCGTTTCCTTTGAGTTATATCAATTGTGCACTCCTGGTTTTCTGCGCAGATGTACTTCTTGTTGTTTTGAACTGTTCTTTTGAAAAAACCCTGCAAGTGTGAAAGCAGAAGAAGGGTCCATTTAAAGAAGGCAGTTCTCTTGTCTAGCTGTTCATAACGATAACTGTCCCAGTGCACCAGGAACAATGGAACAGAAAAACTAAATGCACCTTGCAGCTTTCACAGGTGAGCAGACCGTAGTGGTAACCGGAGACTTTATCTCCGCACACTGGACACAGCTCGTCCAAAGCCACATCATGTCCATACTCCATCCTGAAAAAGGCAACATCACACGGGTCTCTTTTCCAACAATGACACACATCACACAGATTATAAAATAAAGAGTGTTAAGAATACGCACAAGTTGAACCAGTCACTTTGCAACATCACAACTTTTGATTGAGTCTGAAAGCAAAATCCAAAGTCTGTAACAAATAAAAACATTGTAAATGCTCTCCTGACAATCCAGGGAGAGAAATGTACTCAATACCTGTCCGGATCAGAAGCTGGATCAAAGGGAAAACTAAAAACAGAGTTATCTATTAGTACAATCAAGTGTGTATTAGTTCTTATACTAGTGCCCTATACTAGACTGCCCTACCTGTTGAGTCAGTGTCCGGTGTAAATGGTGAGTGTGGAGTGTCCAGAGCATCCCTGCTCTCATGTCCAGGAGGGACACTGAAGCTCCAGCCAATCAGCTCGTCTGATCATTGACTCACCTGTTTGGGTCTTTCAATACTACATACCGTCACTGGTCCACTGGGTGACAGCAGAGGATAATGATCCTGTAGTGTTTCACATAAGAAAACTGAATGCTGCATGCTGTTTATGAATCATTTCATAGAGTTTCATCATTACAATGGGTCACAAAGATCAAGTCAAACACTTCCAGAGCGTATTGAATACATTCAGTACATTGTCCTGTTTGGAACATTATAGTGGTAAAAGATGTCTGCTTTTATTATTTATGTATTATATCTGCAGATTTAGTATACTAGCTCAGACTAGTTTAATTTTTAAGTTTTAGTTGTTTTTTTTTTATGTACTGCAAAGAACAAAACTAACTGTAAGATCTCCGGATTGTCGGGATATCTCTGCCTCTGCTCTACACTTTCGGACCATTCGTTGTGAAAAATCCAAGACTACGTTTCTGGAGTAGCCATTAAAGGTTCTGTACCGGCCATTCAGAACATTAATATGGCAGCAGACAAAAATCTGCTGTGTAAAGATAAAGTGGAGTAATGGAGGGAGTCACACTCCCTCTGTGTGTTGTACTCTGAACTCCTCCGTTCTTTGTTTTGACAGCTGGTCCAGCTGTGCGTGCACGTGAGTGCAGGTGAGTGCACGTGAGTACCTTGTGCATTGGAATCACTTGAAGATCGTGACAAAACGTTTGTATTTGATGAGTTGGGGAACCCCAGACCTTTTTCTTTAGTATTTTAAGTACAGCCCCTTTACAACAGCAGGCTTTAGACTCATTAATACTGAGGTCAATCTGTGTTTACATCCATATCTGACACATTATTATGTGTCCACAGCGCTGCGAAGGAAGGTCTGCCTAGTCCACACAGCATTCTGGGATGGGAGAAAAACGTGCTCTGGTTTATTGGCATTTCTTTAAACCAATCACAATTGTCTTGGGCGGCGCTAAGAGCCGGACACAATGACGGTGCCTCTGCTAAATAGTCTCAGGAAGGAACTTGTTTTGGTGGAACATGTGTACGTTCAAAAGTAGTTTTAGTCGTGCAACAGAAAACTCAGATTGGACAGATAGTCTAGCTAGCTGTCTGGATTTACCCTGCAGAGATCTGAGGAGCAGTTAACCATAGTCCTCACAAATCCACCGGAGGTTAGAACACCAACACAGAGACAGAGGAAGGGGACGGACATCTGGCTGAAAATGAGGGACATCCAGCGGAATTTCCAGTGGCACCGGAACTATCCCGGAAAGGAAACGTCGTCGATGTAGACTATGATCAGTGTAGTCCTCAGTATGGGGATCTATTTCTCCTGGAAACAGCAGTGAGCAGGAAGAATCTCATAGAGAAACACCAAAGTAGAGTCTGAGTAGAAGTCGACAGCAGCTCAGAGGGAACAGCTAGTCCCTCGCTGCTAACATCTTTGCTCAGACAGTTCACAGCAAACAACTTGATTTATTTAGCACCTTTCATGCAGACATGCAGCCCAAAGTCCTTCACAGAGCAACATTTAAACACAGATGACATACTACAAAATGACAAAAACACAACAGAAATGAACAACAATAACATTTTTAGCAAGACTAAAAATTACAATATGACGGTAAAATTTTTTAAAAAAAATAATAAAAGCTAACAGTTCTCCAAATGAAAAGCCAGATAAAAAGAGGTTTTTCAGTGTTGCCACTCCTGTTTCCCTCCTCCAGTACTGACAATGGGAGTTTGTGGACAGTATATTGTTTGAAGTATGAAGTATCTTCAACACATGTTAATCCATTTCTGTTTTGATCAGCACAATCACAACATCAGAAACTACACATGTAAAAAAACCTCATCTGTTCTGACTGCACCTCGGCCCATTGAATAAAGATGGACTCTAAACTTCACCACACATTGTTTGGAAATGTAGAACTAGAACTTGAAGTTGTTCAGCATATATCATCAACTTTATGTAAGGGGATGATTCTTGCACTTTTTCGGTTTCTATCTACGAATTGAATGCACTGTAAGTTGCTTTGGATAAAAGTGTCATATAAAGTACAAAGAAATGTAGTCCTCTGAGGTGATCCTAACACTCTACAGATACCTGATAGAGAACAGTATTCTGTTTCATTACGTACTCTCTTTACACAGCTTTCACAAAGTGCTGTTTGTATATATATATGTGTGTGTGTGTGTGTGTGTGTGTGTGTGTGTGTGTGTGTGTATGCACAGGCATAGATATAGTCTTTAATATACAAACATAGAGTGACCTGTTCTTGTTTGTAATAGTGTTGCTATGTAACTGTAACGGAAAGCGTATGAATGGAGTTTAAAGACGGGTGATCATGTTGAAGCAGCCAGGACTCTGGATAAACAGCACATCCCAGCATCCACTGGGAAGTCCAGGAACAGGAAATAGTTTTAGTCCAGTATGACCAGTAGATGGAGCTGTTGTATAAAACAGGAAACAGTCTGACTTTTATCCCGAGACACTGACAGATGATATTAAAGTTAGCTTCCTCAGACAGCTGCCTCTGTGTGCCTTGTGTTAAACATCATTTAGCCTTTACTAGATACATGACGGGTAGACACAGAAACATGGGGACAGAGTGACTGCACATATTATTATTATTACATATTCACTCTATACACCCCCCCTTTTTTCTTTTCTCTTCTTTTTCCTTGTAGTTTTCTTTCTTTCTTTTCTAATAAATTTTATTATCTTTAGCGTGTTTTTTTCTGTGTATCTTGTCTCAATTTCTCTCCATTCCCTCTCTCTCTCTCTACACACACACACACACACACACACACACACACAGGACATGCACATACATTTTGGGGGGCAGGGACTCAATTGAAAAAAGGGCAAATAACTAATAAACAATTAATTATTAAAAAAAACTGTTTTATAAGCAACTGTATAAAATAATTAGTTGCCACAGAGACCCTGGTCTTTTTTAGTATTCACTCGGTTTATGCAACAGCAAAGCAAACTTGGTTTTCTATGCTACTAGTTTCAAGTACATGTATATATTTAGAATAACTGACGGCACCAAGGAGTCAGACATAGTTTCACTACGAATTTGTTTATTTAGACTTAGACTTCTCTTTATTGATCCTTTTGGGATGACTCCCGCAAGGAAATTAGATTTTGCTAATTGCAATACATCATTTAAATTATTTTGCTGTTATTGGAATAAAAAACACTTCACACAAAACCGAAAAAGGCTGTTGCTGCTATTTTGTTAATCTTACAGGAAAAAACACTGCAAAAACAATAGAAGTAAACACTGTTATTAGACGAGGAGCCTAGTATCAAAATGATGAAGTTCCTGTTTAACGCAGGTCACTTTTTTCATGTCATGGTCAATTTGAAGGTGTTGCTTCCATGACTTCTTTTACTGTAATGGAAAGAAAGCGTCTAAAATACACATTTCGATGCTTGTTTTAGACCTACTACCATCCGTCTGTTTGCATCTATAGATTTTGGCAACGGCTTGAATGTAACGGACGTTCATTAAAATAAAATTGTCGTGCACCATAGCTTTAACGCCTATTTGCATATCAATGTGGCTATTGTGATGACATTATTAGACACAGATTGTACTGTATTCACCTGTAGTGTCTCTATTAAGTACAGTACATCAGCCTGTATGGCCGTGATATATTACTTAGCTAAACCTTAGCTAACTTGTTACATTAGTTAGTAGCTCATGCATGTTAGCACGACATAAGTTAACTATATTTGTTTTTGTCTTTTGGATAATTAGCTGTAATATGTCTATTTCAAATAAATCAATTTCCATTTCCATTCCATTCCATTTTGGTTCTGTATTTTTCACAGCTATATAGTTTTGAGAACATTATAGATTCAAGAGGAAGCTGACAGAAGGGGGGGTGGGGAGGGGGGGACTCAAAAAGAAAGTCACAGTTACAAATCTGTCTACTACTTCATAAATCACGGATTTATTAACACGCAGTTAGCTGCTGATGTTTCAGAGCCCTGGTCGGGGCCATAGACTCTGACTGTCACAAACCTCAGCCAGACTAACATGTTCACTCTCTGCTACGGGGGGGTGGAGAGGGGGAGGCAGGTTATCAAGGGGCATGCATTTTGCTACTGTTTGTTCCTATTATTACACCTGCTCTGATCTTCTAGAACCAGCTATAGGGAAGCTATAACTACATTTATCACGTGTGAAGCAGATTCTGCCCTGTTGAATGCTTTTACTTTTCTGTCCTATTCTTGAAAACATTTGAAACCTGTCACTTCCTGTAGTGACATCATGTCCTGTTGTCTCTTCCTTACTAACAGTACAAGCCAAAGATTATACCTTGCCACAATTGTTATTAACAAAATGAGCAGTACCTCTAAGAGGTTTGGAGGTGCTAAAACAAAGTCAAGCTACTTTCACTTTTGCTTCCAGAAGACAGCTGTCATTATGTGCACCGACATCACTGGGTAATGGAAAAAGGTGAACAGGTGGGTTTTAGAATTTGAACAAATCTGTAATTTTTTCAGTTTTTTGTCTGTTGATAGACACCCTTGGGATGTCCAGATGTTTGCTTTTCCACCTCCAAATTATTTACATACTTTCACTTTGTAGACTCATTTCTAAACCCCCCTAGCAGTGCCGAACAGCTTACAGATGTGTTAGAGAGCAGCATTATGTTGTCTCAGTCCATAACCATAGTCATATATTTTACAATACCAACAAGTTCCCGTTGTTTTAATCATCAAAATAACTCCTTTGTGGTGTAAGCCCATAGTCAGACGTCTAAGAGGTCCATAAAGCAGGAATAGTGAAGATATGCAGAAGATGAGGCAGGCAGCAGTAGATGTTTGAACTTTTGGTCCTTCCAGTGTGGATCCCGAGAGGAAAGCTGAGAGCTTGAGCATCTGGATCCAGTTGACAGGTGGGCAGAGCATCTGATGGGATATGGGGCAGCTTTGCTTAAACCAGGAGCTCAGGGTGACTGCAGGCACTTCTGGCAGAGCTGCTTTCTGTACTGGCAGTGACTATAAACAAAGGTGAATGCTCTCCGCCATCTGTTTGACCATGGAATGGAAGCAGAAAGTACGCTGTTGCAATCAGCATTTAATATTTAGTCATGGCTTTTTAATGTCTCTTAGTTGTTTAGCCACATTTATAGCTAGATTTAAAGGTATGGACGGGGTTTCCTAAAGGTGACTGAGTTCATTTGACTTTAGGATTCTGTCACATTTGACTGAGAGTATAATAGACAACCCAAACCAATCATCTTTTCATTAAACAAGAAAGTATTTCCACCTGTTTTGAATGAGCATCTTTTCATCTGTATTCCTGTCTTACTCTCCAGATCCCTTGGTTTGTGTGTGATCCATGTGCAAAAACTCTCCTGCCTATGCCAGGTCACTAAACGAATAAAGCATATATACAGGATGTTATCTTAGGAAACATTCAGTTGAGGTCCAAAGTTTATATACATGTATAATCTATATTATGGCAGTATTGGGATTATTATTTTATCATCCATGTTTTGCACTTTTGCATTTTGGCAAGATGTGTGAGAGTTTACTGAGCCATATGTCATACTTGGCAGTAATAGTACAGTCTATGGAATGATTTAAATCAAAGGGTACAGGATGAATCTGCTCAATGGTATTAGAATCATACTACATTATACTAAACACTCTTAATGATCTACTCTGTATTTATGTTCTTGACTGTAGCAGTACTTTGCTTTATTCTTTATTCCATTTTTAATGTTTGTTGTTTACCGTATGCACCTAATACACTATGGCAAAATGTTTGGCAATAAATCCGATTATGATTAAATGATAAGATATTGTGTGTGAATATAACATTTTGTCTTGAGGGTGCCACTAGAGGAAAGTTCATGAAATATCTAAAATGAAAAGGGTTCATCCTCTGGGGAGAATGAATGTCCTCAGTAAGTGCCATGGCATTGTGTTTGTTGTATTGGAATATTGTTGTGTACATGTGCAAAATAAAAATGGCCTAGAGCTAAGGCTAAAGCTGGGCATCATGATTCATCCTCTGGTAATTATAGATTACCACAGCAAATGCCATGTCTTTCAGTTTTTAACATATATACTACATTGTTATGGACCAGGTCCCATATAACGGAGCAATGTTTGCCAGTCAGTGACAAGAAAGGTCAAAAATCATTATAAATTGTCCTCTGGGGACCATTAATATTTACACACCAAATGTAATGGCAAGTCTAGTTTTCAAGATCTCTCGGACTGGGCCAAACTGTTGGATATATGGATGGGCTGTCATTTCTTAACTGGTTCATAAGCAAACTGGATTGGTTGGTTAGGACCGTACAATGTGACACAAACATGAACATAACTTTTATGTCTCGTAACAATTTTCCCCAACTCACTCTATAGGGCAGGTGGCATGTTCCCTCAGTTCTGTTATGTAATATTTTTATTTCAAAGGCAAAATCTACGTATGCATCTACTGCAAACATGTTCATAATGCTTTCATAAGAAGCTGAGTTTGTCTATGAGTTTATCTATCTCCCTTTGTATCTAACGTGGGGTTTCCACACTGAAGCACTCTGTTTGAGGAGCATCTAAGTGGGATGTAGAGGAGAAAATATGAGCCATGTGCATGAAGTGCAATCCAACTTTCACCATTGGCTTTGTTCATGTAGCCTCTGGGTTGTGGCTTTTGTCTGGAGTCAGAGTACCTTGGATGATCCTTGGATGTGATAGTTCAGGCCTTACAATGTGTCAGAAACTCCTCACATTCATATAAGACAGTGTGAAATGCAAAGCTGAGGCTTATAAGAACAAGCAGATTTTCTGTCATAGCTCCAACAAACCAGATGGGTACAAGACTCATTGGTAGAGAGGTTACAGTGACCTCCTGATCCCCTGTACTGTTTCAGCGAAGAAAGAAATGAAAGAAAACAAATCAATCACAATGTAATTTTTGGATCAGCTATATGTTTTCACCTGTGTTTAATCAGTACCAAAAGGAGATTTACCTGAGTGTAGAGCTCTAATCTCAGACACGTATCTGTATCGTTCACATACAAACCTTTAATAGGAAGGCAAACACACCGCCAATGTTCACAATGAAACATTCCCTACCTCACTATGCATGTCCAGTGACAATGCAGGAAGCAGTGTGGCTTTTATTTCCTGTGGCAGAGTGCAATGAATGTTAAGAGTTTTTGTTCTTTTAAACCATATTATTCACTAACCTTGACTTAAGTGCTTCAGTTGGCCTGCCCATTTATTTTTACCATAGTTTATTTGCCATAACCACAATCACAATATCTATATTGTAGAAAGAAAGTATTTTAGAAAAACATTGAATTGAATGTAATTCTGCATTTTGGAGGACTGTCCAATATCGAGCTTCTTGGCTCGTGATAGGTGTGAACAAACAGGCTTTATACGAGCAGAGTACATTAATGTATGGTGTTTAATACATTTGATTGAACTGTTGAAAAATCTATGAAATATAAACACAACATTTTCACCTGGATATAATTTGTAATGTAAATGCAATATAATCGTTAAATGTTTTTGTTGGTACAGACATTTCTCACTCAATGTTTCTCTGCACTTGTTACTTAAAGGTGCCGTAGGTAGGATTGGGAAGATCCAGGACTTAGCCAAAGAATTTGAACATCGACAAGTTCTCAGTCCCTGGCCCTGGCCCTGGCCCTGGCCCTGATTTGTGCATCTGAACAGTTAGACACCCCCCTCCCTCTCCCCGGCCCTGATTGGTACATCTGAACAGGGAGGTGTGGATTTTTGCAAATCTCACTCCAGGCTGTAGGTGGAGCCAGAGGAGCTGGATTTATTTTAATGACCTGCTTCATGTAGTTCTACTGGAACATAGGGTCAGTTTCAGGAAATATGACAGAAAGGTAGTTTTATAAGGCTTACCTACTGCACCTTTAAAGCATTTTCTGAGCTGTGCTTGCCACACAATCAGTTTCCTTTTTAATAAATAGTGCAAACACTCTGGGCATTTTGGGCTAATGTGCTAGAATAAAGGTTACAGGGTCACAATGGTCATCAGATGTTATTTTCCAGGGGCCATGAATAGTCTTTCAAAAGGTCCTGGTAATAAACAAATGTGAGACATCCATTTTGAACCAAAGTGTCATTCGGCAAAAGTGTCACTGACAAACAACACATGTAATAAATCCAAAGTGACTTATGCTTTAAGTTTCATGTTTTTACTAACATAATGATGCACTGATGATGAAAAAATCACTGTTGAAATTTACATTACATCATATCTTCATTACAGTATGGTATGGGTAACAAATAGAATACTGCCTTAGACAACATTTAACTATAGTCAGTTAATAAAAGTTTTGTAGGAATATCATAGTTGACTTAATGAACAGTGAACATGTTTCAGTCTTCCAAGCTTTTATGTTTATAAGAACACCTTTCCTCCTCTAGAGCTCTGTACCCCAACTAAGAACAAACCAATCAATACATGGAGCTAATTTAATGCTGGAACCAGTCAGGCAGGCAACGGAACAAAACCACGACACAGCCTGAACGCCTTGTGGAATCCAGGCTTAAGACAGACTTCTGTGGACTGTACCAAAACTAAAAAGAAAAAATCTTTAGTACTGGTGATCACTGGCAGTGTGTCAGAAACAAATGGAGATAGAGACATGGCGGAGACATCTTCTGTTGTTGGGATTACCCACTTACTTGCCCTCTGTTTTGTAACCAGACAGCAGGTTGCTGGCTACGTTCCTCTTCCGGGATTGCTCAGGTGCTACCGGAAATTCCACCTGATGTCCCTCATTTTCAGCCAGATGTCCGTCCCCTTCCTCTGTCTTTGTGTTGGTGTTCTAACCTCTGGTGGATTTCTGAGGACTATGGTTAACTGCTCCTCAGATCTCTGCAGGTTAAATCCAGACAGCTAGACTATCTGTCCAATCTGAGTTTTCTGTTGCATGACTAAAACTACTTTTGAACGTACACATGTTCCACCAAAACAAGTTCCTTCCTGAGACTATTTAGCAGCGGCACCATGGCTTCGTCCGGCTCTTAGCGCCGGATAAACCAGAGCACGTTTTTCTCCCATCCAGGAATGCGGTGTGGACTAGCTAGACCCTCCTCCGCAGCGCTGTGGAGGAAGAAGGTAACGGACATCCGGCCGGAATGAGGGTCATCTGGCAATGCGAGACTACTGGCGGTGTATCAAGAGAATCACACTTTATTGTTGAACGTTCTTGAATTTTTGCATGTCTTTCCCTCACTCAATTCAGAAGAAAATGGCCTGCTTGCAGTGTACAATATCAGGTCAACTGTAATACATACCTATACCTATGTCTTTTTCAACAGCCAGTTGGTGCTGAATGTTTATCTGGTTGCTAAGGAATACATGAAAAACATGCTTTCAGCTGCCATGGTATAAAGCAACAGTGTGCGTGTCAGAGCCAGCTGGTGACAAACGTCTTTCAGACTCACCTGAAGCAGCAGGTCACAGAAGGACACTCCTGGCACCAGAGCACGCTGCTAATGGAGCTGCAGACAGGTGTCAGCCATCTTGAATGTTTATGACAGAGCTCCTTTCCCTGTGTACTGCTGATGTCATCAGGAGCCTGCTGTTATTAATGAATAATGTCTGCCAGAGGGAGCTCAGCTTTCAGCCTCAAATGATTCCATAGCTTCACATGATCTCAGCAGAGAAGGAGCTCTTTATGAAACAATAAACAAATCAGCGACATAAGTCACTCCTATTACAGGCCACGGCAGGGCCACAGGGGCCTCTAAAATGACAGACTGGAGAATGGGGCCTACTGAGCTTACACTCACTTATTAGTAGGACTGGGCATCGTTTGGATTTGAACAATTCTGATTTTAATTCTGATTCTTCCTTTTAATTCCAGTTCTTATTGAATCTTAATTCTGATTCTTTGAGGGCTGGAGTTGAAACGGGTCACATGCTTATTTCACAGATAAGAGGAACATTTGATTTTGATTCAGTGATGATTTAAAGTATTACCACTTTTTCAATGTAAAATAAAGCCAGACTTTAGAGTTCCGCTTACTGAGCTCCATGGCTGCAACACAAGCTCCTAGAAGAATGGCGATCGCTATGGAAACCAAAACTTACGCGTGTTAAAATGGAACCGATGATCGGGTTGAAAACCAAATTTTCCAAACGATTCCAATAAAAAAAAACGATTCCAAGTTGGAACCTGTTCTCGATGCCCAATCCTACTTATTAGTTTCAGGTAGTACAGAATTATTTGCTTCGGAAGTGTATGTGTCAAATAACATTCTTATACACAGCTACAATTTAGGTCATTTAAATTGAAAAAAATAGGTTTTCTTCCTGATTTCTTCAGATGCCTGTTTGACAGCCTCTGATGCTGGAGGCAAAGACTCAGTCCTATGAAGAAGAACAGCAGCAGTCCTTTCAGCAAATGCACCAAACGCCATCTGTTTATGAAGATGCTGAAGGAGGAAGTGATGTGACGTTAGTCCACAGAGGGAGGAGGGTCAGATGGATGGATGGAGACTGTAACACCAGAGATGCTTGTTCATTTCTAGTTTCCTACAGACAGTCACCAAATGTTTATTAATGTCACCATGATGCCAAAAGGTACTCTACCTGTAATGAAGTACTTGGAACCAAAACCTTCTTTTCACTAAACCAGCCAACCAAACCATAACAAGAACACAATGATTTGTTTTTGGAAGATTTGTTGTTGTTGGTAGGGGCAGTTATTTCAAGACACTTTACAGATAGAGTAAGTCTAGACCACACTCTATAATTTACAAAGACCCAACAATTTCCCACCAAAAGCAAGCATTTTGTGCAACAGCGGCGAGGAAAAACTTCCATTTAGGCAGAAACCTTGGACAGACCCAGGCTCTTGATGGGCGCCATCTGCCGCTGCTGGTTGGGACACAGAGACACTGATACAGATATATAGAAATATTTATAATTATAGCAGTTGGAATGATGAACAGTGGCAATTATAGTAACAATAAAGATAGTGAAACTATGACTAGAAATAATAATTGTCGCAAATAATTATTAAATGCTTCTAAAGGTATATTTTAAATCTTGGATTGGGTTCACCGCTCATTGCTATCACTGAGTCAGAAAATGCTAATTTTGTCAAAGTGAAGTGGACTTGAGGCAAGCAGCTCATCGGCTGAATTAAATAAAAAAATTAATGAATTCATTAAAATGGCTGTGGCGTGTGTGATGAGAATTTTACTCGAAAAAAAGATAAATATAATTTGATTGTCGGTTCTAGCTTGGAGGATGTTTCCCGAATCCACCGGAGTTTAGAACGCCAACACAAAGAAAGAGGAAGGTGACGGACAACCGGCCAAAAATGTTATGGGTTGGTGTGTTTTATCTTATTTTGGTAGTCTGTTTCTGTTCTGTATTTTGCTCAGTTTCCTGTTTTATTTTGATAGTCTGTTCTCTGTCTTGTCTTGTCTAGTTTTACTCTCTGTTTTCCAGCCCTTGTGATTGCCCTAATGTGTTTCACCTGTTTCCCAGCCTTGTGTCACCTGTCTTGTGTTTCCTCGCCAGTGACTTTGCCAGTCACCGGCGCCCCAGAGACTGCCCCTGAGGCTTTGCCAGTCTCCGGTGTCCCAGAGACTGCCCCTGGGCTTTGCCGGTCTCCAGCATCCCAGAGACCTCCCCAGTGACAGCCCCTGAAGCTTTGCCGGTCTCCGGCGTCCCAGAGACTGCCCCTGAGGCTTTGCTGGTCTCCAGCATCCCAGAGACCTCCCCAGTGACTGCCCCTGAGGCTTTGCCGGTCTCCGGCGTCCCAGAGACTGCCCCTGAGGCTTTGCCGGTCTCCGGCGTCCCAGAGACTGCCCCTGAGGCTTTGCCGGTCTCCGGCGTTCCTGAGACTGTCCCTGAGACCGCCCTTGAGACCACCCCAGTGACTTTGCCCTTGTTTTCGGTCAGACCCACTCCTGCCTCTCGTGCCCTGTCGGCACCCCTGTCGACCTCTGTTCCCGTTGCCTGTTTGGCGGACCCCAACCCAGCTGACCCGTCGCCTGGCATCAGCCCAGCTGACCTGTTGCCTGTCTTCAGCCCAGCTGACTTGTCGCCTGTCTTCAGCCCAGCTGCCCCTTCTCCTGCTCGGTCTGCCTGTCCTCCTGAGGGGTTTCGCCTTTGCCGCAGATCTGCTCGGCCTTCAGAAGGGATTCGCCTTCGCCTCCGGCCTTCAGAGGGGATTCACCTTCGCCGCTGGCCTTCAGAAGGGATTCGCCTTCGCCGCTGGTCTCTAGAAGGGTTTCGTCTTCGGCGCTGGCCTCCAGAGGGATTCTGCCTTCGCCGCTGGCCTTCAGAAGGGATTCGCCTTTGCCTCCGGCCTTCACAGGGGATTCGTCTTCGCTGCTGGTCTCTAGAAGGGTTTCGCCTTCACAGACGGCCTCCAGAGGGATATCGTTTTCGTCGCCGGCCTCCAGAGGGATTCTGCCTTTGCCACCGCCCTCCAAAAGGGTTTCGCCTTCGCCGTCAGTCTTCAGAAGGGATTCGCCTTCGCCACTGGCCTTCAGAAGGGATTCACCTTCGCCTCCGGCCTTCAGAGGGGATTCGCCTCCGGCCTTCAGAAGGGATTCGCTTTCACCGCTGGCCTTCAGAAGGGATTCGCCTTCGCCACTGGCCTCCAGAAGGGTTTCGCCTTCACAGACGGCCTCCAGAGGGATATCACCTTCGCCGACGGCCGCCTCGGAGTCCTCGACATCCTGCTTGGCCGCCTGAGGGGCTCTACCTTTGCCAACCTGTTCAGCCGCCTGAGAGGCTTCGCCTTCGCTGTCAACCGCCTCGGAGTCCTAGACGTCCTGTTCGGCCGCCTGAGGATCTTCGCCGTCCTGCTCGACCTCTTGAAGGTCCTCGATGGCCTGTTTGGCCGCCCAAAGGGTTCCACCTTCGCTGCTGTCCGCAGCCCTGGACTAGCTGGCCGCAGCACCATGGTGCCGAGGCCACTCTGTCCCCTGTTGCCGAGGCCTCCATGTTCCCTGGCCACTCTCTGTTCCCTGTCCCGAGTGGTCTCTCTCTGTTCCCTGTCCTGAGTGCCCCAGTGCTCTCTGTTCCCTGTGCCTCAGTGCTCTCCGTTCCCTGTGCCCCAGAGCCCTCTGTCCCCAGTTCCCTGGGTCCCGCTGTCCTCAATTTCCCTTGCACCCACTGACTCTTGTACCTTCCCTCGCCCCTCCGGGGTTGATTTATTTTGTTTCTGGGGTCGTCCCTGCTCCGGGCCCCCTCCGCCCTCCCTGGGTTGTTTCTGCCTGTTTTTTGGTTTTTTTTGGACATCTGGGATCTGTCCCTTGGGGGGGGGGTCCTGTTATGGGTTGGTGTGTTTTATCTTATTTTGGTAGTCTGTTTCTGTTCTGTATTTTGCTCAGTTTCTTGTTTTATTTTGATAGTCTGTTCTTTATCTTGTCTTGTCTAGTTTTACTCTCTGTTCTCTGTGTTTTACCTGTTTCCCAGCCTTGTGTCACCTGTCTTGTGTTTCCTCATTACCCTGTGTATTTAGTCTTTGTCTTTCCTCTGTCCAGTGTCAGATCATTGTTTGAGTTTGTGTTTGTTCCAGTCAGTTTGTGTGTTTGCTTCGCTTCTGGACTTTGTCAGTGTTTCAGTTTCCCAACCGGGTTCTCTCCTGTCTTCTCGTCCTTGACTTTTTGGTCACTAGTTCTGTTTCTGTTTTTTCCTTCATTTTATTTATTCTGTTCTTTTGTTGCTTCACTTTGTACATTAGTTTTTTTTGCCTGCTGGATTTTTGGACTCCTTTAGTTGTACAGATTCTGTTTAAATAAATCCTCGAGCTCTACCTGCTGCCTGCCTACCTGCCTTTTCTCTGCATTTTGGGTCCACTATTCTATGCGAACACAACAAAAAAGAGACATCCAGTGGAATTTCCAAATGAAACGTCGTCGGTACAGACTATCATTATAATTATCAAAACACAGTGGGTGTATTGTTACGTTTGAGTTGTGGATGGACCCAGGAGCAGACATAGATCATTTTAAAGCTACATTGTTTAAGCAGGGCCGGCGATTGCTATAGGCGAACTAGGCGATTGCCTAGGGCGTCAAATGTGTTGGGGGCGCCGTGTCACCCTTACGTCTACTTACCATTAATAATAGAATTAGAACGAGCCGTGTCACCCTTAGGTCTACTTACCATTAATAATAGAATTAGAACGACAAGCAAAATAAAACATGTTTATTAAACAGGATCATCCTAGGGCGCCCCCTCAGCCACACGTTTACTTCTCATCCTGATTATTAGATTGAATTGATGATTATGTCAGGGTTTCGGTATTTTGTGGTGTGTCTTATTTTTGTAGTTTGTTTCTGTTCTGTATTTTGCTTGTTTCCTGTTTTACTTTGATAATCTGTTCTCTGTCTTGTCTTGTCTTGTTTTACTATCGGTTTTCCCGCTCTTGTGATTACCTGATGTTTTCCACCTGTTTCCCAGCCCTTGTGTCATCTGCCTCTTGTTTCCTCGTTACCCTGTGTATTTAGTCTCTGTCTTCCCCTTGTCATTTGTTGGATCATTGTTTGATGTTGCGTGTTTTGTGTCTGGTGTTTGTTCTTGTCAGCACGTCGAAGCCTGTTCAGTTAATTCTGCCTGCTCCATTTTTGGACCGCCTTTTGTTTGTTCTGTTTTTGTGTTAAATAAATCCTTGTGCTCATTACTCCTTGCCTGCTCTCTGCATTTGGGTCCACCATTCTCTCTCTACACGTGACAGAATGATCCAACCACCATGGACCCAGCAGAGAGGCGACTCTTCGAAGCAAAAGTAGCGGAGTTCGAGCACACACAACCCCTGTTGAAGTCGAGACCCGGTCAGCGTGCTCACGTCTTGGAGAGGATCGCCGCCCAGCAGCGTTGGTTTAAGGAAAGGCCGTGGGTGAGTCATTTTGTTCCCCACCTGGATGACATCAAGAAGAGGCTTGAGTGTTTTCGTCAAAGTCATCTTAACGACTCACCCACCAGCCTGCCTATTCCCCAGCCAGCTAACACCGTGGCTATTGGGGCAGTGTTTGTCGCCCCGTCTGCCTCCTTGCCTGCTTCTCAGAGTCGAGCCACAGCTCCACCCAGAGAGGAGCCTAGGCCCTGCACATCGTTGTTTGGACAGTTTTATTTGTGGCTTGAACGGACTGGGAGAGTCGAGGGAGCCAACCTCCGGGCTGCTATTCGGAGGCCCAGTACATCCACTAGCAGCTCCTCGGATGCAGCCCGGCCAGCGTCCGCCCCCGCCCGCCAACAGTCCTATGAAGGAACCCGCCTGGCTGTGTTTTCTGGGACTCGTGGAGGCCGAAGACAGAGGCGGGGAAGACATGGCTCCCAGCGCCATGCCCTGCATCAACCTCTTGTCGAGCCTGACCTAACCTGTGTACCTGAGCCTGAGCTAACCTGTGTACCTGAGCCTGAGCTAACCTGTGTACCTGAGCCTGAGCTGACCTGTGTACCTGAGCCTGAGCTAACCTGTGTTCCTGAGCCTGAGCTGACCTGTGTACCTGAGCCTGAGCTGACCTGTGTACCTGAGCCTGAGCTAACCTGTGTACCTGAGCCTGAGCAAACCGGTGTTTCTGAGCCTGAGCTGACCTGTGTTTCTGAGCCTGAGCTGACCTGTGTTCCTGAGCTTAAGCTGACCTGTGTATCTGAGCTTAAGCTGACCTGTGTATCTGAGCCTGAGCTGACCGGTGTTCCCGAGCTGACGTGCAACCCTTCTGTTCCCGAGCTGACGTGCAACCCTTCTGTTCCCGAGCTGACGTGCAACCCTTCTGTTCCCGGGCTGGCGTGCAGCTCTCCTGACCCTGGGCTGACGTGCAGCTCTCCTGACTCTGGGCTAGCTAGCAACTTTCCTGATTCCTGGCTAGCTAGCAACTTCCCTGAACCCCGGCTAGCTAACAACTTCCCTGAGCCCCGGCTAGCTAGCAGCTCCCCTGATTCCCTGATAGCTAGCATCTCCCCTGAATCCAGGCTAGCTAGTAGCCTTCCTGAGCCCCGGCTAGCTAGTAGCCTTCCTGAGCCCCGGCTAGCTAGTAGCCTTCCTGAGCCCCGGCTAGCTAGTAGCCTTCCTGAGCCACAGCTAGTTAGCAACTCCCCTGATTCCCTGCTAACTAGCATCTCCCTTGAATCCAGGCTAGCTAGTAGCCTTCCTGAGCCACGGCTAGCTAGTAGCCTTCCTGAGCCACAGCTAGTTAGCAACTCCCCTGATTCCCTGCTAACTAGCATCTCCCTTGAATCCAGGCTAGCTAGTAGCCTTCCTGAGCCCCGGCTAGCTAGTAGCCTTCCTGAGCCCCGGCTAGCTAGCAGCCTTCCTGAATTTAGGATAGCTAGCATCCTCCCCAGTCCCCAGTGTCCCGAGCTCCCAGTGTCCCTGAGCTCCCTAGTGTCCCCGAGCTCCCTAGTGTCCCAACACTGCCCCGCTTCCCTGAGCTCCCTAGTGTCCCTGAGCTCCCTAGTGTCCCCGAGCTCCCTAGTGTCCCCGAACTCCCTAGTGTCCCCGAGCTCCCTAGTGTCCCAACACTGCCCCGCTTCCCTGAGCTCCCTAGTGTCCCTGAGTTCCCTAGTGTCCCCGAGCTCCCTAGTGTCCCCAAGCTGCCCAGTGTCCCAACACTACCCAGCTTCCCCGAGCTTCCTAGTGTCCCCGAGCTTCCTAGTGTCCCCGAGCTTCCTAGTGTCCCCGAGCTTCCTAGTATCCCCGAGCTTCAGCTGGCTAGCAGCTTCCCTGAACCCCGGCTGGCTAGCAGCATCCCTGATTCCCGGCTGGCTAGCAGCCTCACAGATCCCTGGCTGCCTAGCAGCTCCCTTGATCCCCGGCTGGCTAGCAGCTCCCTTGATCCCCAGCTGGTTAGCAGCCCTCTAGAACCTCGGCCTGCTAGCAGCCACTCTGAATCTCCGCTGACGTGCAGCCTCCCTGAACCTCCGCTGACGTGCAGCCGCCCAAAACCGCCGCTGACGTGCAGTCTTCAAGAGTCGTCGATGACCGCTCTTCAAGAATCTACGATGACCGCTCTGCTAGAGTCTTCCAGTCGTCCAGAGTCTCCGATGACCGCTCTGCTAGAGTCTTCCAGTCGTCCAGAGTCTTCGATGACCACTCTCCCAGAGTCTACGTCGACAGCTCTTCCAGAGTCCATGTCGACAGCTCTCCCAGAGTTCACGTCTACGGGCAAGCCAGAGGCCTTGCCGGTCTCCGGCGTCCAAGAGACTGCCCCTGAGGCTTTGTTGGTCTCTGGATTCGCCTTCGCCGCCGGTCTTCAGAAGGAATTCGCCCTCGCAGACGGCCTCCAGAAGGATTCTGCTTTCACTGTCGCCCTCCAGAGGGGTTCCGCCTTCGTCGCCGTCCTTCAGAGAGGCTTCGCCTTCGCCGCCGGTCTTCAGAAGGGATTTGCCCTCGCAGACGGCCTCCAGAGGGGTTTCGCCTTCGCCGCCGGCCTCCAGAAGGATTCTGCTTTCGCTGTCGCCCTCCAGAGGGGTTTCGCCTTCGTCGCCGTCCTTCAGAGAGGCTTCGCCTTCGCCGCCAGTCATCTCGGTGCCCTCGACATCCTGTACGGCCACCAGAGAGATTCTGCCTTCGTCGCCGGTGGCCAGAAGGATTCTGCCTTCGTCGCAGGCCGCCTGAAGGTTTCTGCCTTCGTTGCGGCTCTCAGTCCCCTGTTGCCGAGGCCTCTCAGTCCCCTGTTGCCGAGGCCTCTCAGTCCCCTGTTGCCGAGGTCTCCCAGTGACTCTGTGTTTCCCCCGAGTGGCCCCGCTCTGTGTTTCCCTGTCCCGAGTGGCCCCTTCTGTTCCCTGTCCTGAGTGGCCTCTCCATTCCCTAGCCCCACTTGACTTGGTTGCTGACCTGTTTGGCCCTCCTCCGGTCCCCCTCCGCCCTCCCTGGGTTGTCTTTTTGTTCTGTTTTTGGGACATCTGGGATCTGTCCCTTGGGGGGGGGGTACTGTCAGGGTTTCGGTATTTTGTGGTGTGTCTTATTTTTGTAGTTTGTTTCTGTTCTGTATTTTGCTTGTTTCCTGTTTTACTTTGATAATCTGTTCTCTGTCTTGTCTTGTCTTGTTTTACTATCGGTTTTCCCGCTCTTGTGATTACCTGATGTTTTCCACCTGTTTCCCAGCCCTTGTGTCACCTGCCTCTTGTTTCCTCGTTACCCTGTGTATTTAGTCTCTGTCTTCCCCTTGTCATTTGTTGGATCATTGTTTGATGTTGCGTGTTTTGTGTCTGGTGTTTGTTCCTGTCAGCACGTCGAAGCCTGTTCAGTTAATTCTGCCTGCTCCATTTTTGGACCGCCTTTTGTTTGTTCTGTTTTTGTGTTAAATAAATCCTCGTGCTCATTACTCCTTGCCTGCTCTCTGCATTTGGGTCCACCGTTCTCTCTCTACACGTGACAGATTATTGTCGATCATTTCCTAATTGGGGGAAAACTTCAAACTAATGATTTAGTTTGAAGGTCCCGTGACGTAAGGTTTCCAGTCTATGGGTCAGGCTCAAACACACGGAGCTCTGAAGCAGACCGGTGCATCACTTAGTGTCCTCTCTCTCTGTAACAATAGAGACGAGCAGCCTTCTTAGTGTCCACTTTCTGTAACAATAGAGACGAGAAGCGGCACAGACCACGGAGCTGCTGCAGCGCGCCTTCCCTGGTCTGTGCAGCTTCAGGTTTATAATGGGTGCGCTCTGCTGTCGACATGCTGCGGTAGATGTGTCCCATTTGTGCTCCGTGTATTTCTGCCATATAGTTTCAGTTTCCCACCTCTGATGTAGAGCAGCGTTCAGCCGCTTCCCTAAACTTTGTCTCATTCAGAGACCAGAGTCTCAAACGGGGCTCTGTGTCTGTCAGGAGGTCTGAGATCTACCGTATCAGCAGAGCAATCACGTAATGCACAGCAGGCTATGGTGCAGGTAGATTATTTTCTGAAATATAGTGACTTTATTCTTGTAATAGCCTATCACTTTATTTTTCTCAAAATTTCACGACTCCTCCAAATTTCAGAGAGCACAGATGAGATTTATTTTTTTAATGCGCACAAAATTAATTAATGTATCATTGAGGTGAATAATTGTCATATGCACATTCAAAGAGGTTACTTCCTCAACAAAAGATGCAAAAGAGGAGGGAAGAATAAATGATGCCTCTAGGCTACATGTGTGCTGACTCAGATATAATTAGAAAAGTCGATCTGCAGGACAATAAATAGATGAAAGCAATACAGAATGCCTGAGAGCCTTACTGCATTATATTCCGTTATGTATTTATATTTAGATTGTAATCTATGTTTCCCTTTACATAAAGATATTTCCAGCATAAATTGATTCAGAAAAAGGTATAAACAGGTGCATCAAAATTCACCAGAATGCAGGAAATGAACTGTTTAATGCTCAAAATTTTCAGAGGGTGGACCCCCAGACCCCCCGCCCACCCCCATCATAAGTCACTAAACAAATCTGGAAACAAAACTCTGTCCTTTGGGTTGCCAGGCCAGTTATGATTAGACCAAATGTTGGTGCCATCTAACTTACATGGCAGCTTAAAACTAAAATTAACATACATTGTTACTCTATCGCTGACACAGCGCTGTGGAGATCTGGCAATGCGAGACTAGGGGGTGGGGCACGCAAAACTCAATCTCGCCTAGGGCAACCAATGGGCTAGAGCCCTATGTGTAAGAATTTCTCCCATCTAGCAGTGAAATTGTATATGGCAACCAACTGAATATTACTTTCTAGCCCCCCCCCCCCATTCTGAGCGCGTTTTAACTCCTACGGTGGTCGAACCTGAAATTAGCATTGGCTTCGTCCGTGAGTGTAATAATAGTTTTACATTATTTTGGTACCATTTTATAGCTAACATCAGCTATCAGGTGCCCAAACATATGCAAGCTAATGTTAGTAAAGTATCAGTGCTATCATTATATATATATATAGTGCTATCTGTATATTGTACGAGATTAATAGTGTAAGGCGATGTTTACAGCGTAGGAGAGAAGCAACGGAGGTTTGTGTTTTTAATATATTTCTCTGAACAGTATGAACAATGTCAATGAAACTGAAATTAGCTCTTAGTATCTCCATCATTTACACGCAGCTATTCTAGCTGTCTGTGTTACAACTCCATTACCTGAGTTGTCTGCCAGGGAAATCACGACACATATGATTACCTTTATGTTACAAGGTAGACAATCCTTTTTCATCATTGATGCGAGGAAAAGTATCCTAGACGTCGTTCTAGCGTTATGCACAACCATGCTATAGTTAGCCAAGCAACTATAAAATTTTGAATTTACACTAATTGGCAGAATTACCTATCGAGAAAAAAGCAGGCAACATTGGTGTCCCTTTTGAAATCCTTGCTCCTCATGAGCTCTTTCCATCTTGGAAAAGCCACTCCAATATTGACTTTGGTTTTTTCGCGTTGTCGTTTTATTTCTCTTGCTAACTTCCTTCTGCGTCTCCGTTACATGTCCTCAAGAATAGACATGATCCTCCATTTTCAACAGGCTTTCAAATCTGCCTTTGGACCCACGATTTTTGAATTACATAAGAAACTTGAGAGGTATAATTATCATTAAATGGACATGTTTGACCCATGGAAGATACTGTCTACTCCTCTCTCTCTCTCTCTCTCCCTCCCCTCTGTCTTTCTCTCTCTCTCTCCCTCTCTCTCTGTCTCTCTCTCTCCCTCCCCTCTGTCTCTCTCTCTCTCTCTCTCTCTCTCTCTCTCTCTCTCCCTCCCCTCTCTCTCTCTCTCTCGCCCCCTCCCTCCTCTACTCCCTCACTGCAGAAATCACCATAGCAACAAGTTCTGACACACACACCTCCTATCATGGAGACTCTTTACTGTAGGCCGTGTTGTCCTCTCTTTTCAGGACATGTCAAACAGCAGATTTACTGTTAGCCAGTGTTATTCGGATGTGCACCAAGTAGTAGTGCACACTGTCAAAATTTCCTGTGGAATTTTCTAGTTACTAGTTATTTTACACATTAAGATTTCTGCACACAAAACACATGTAGTTTAAAAAATCTGATGTTTTATTCTAAAGTAAATTAGCCAACAATATAAGTCCAGCTGACATGATTAGACCATTACACACACAGCTGTCTGTGTGTGTGTGTGTGTGTGTGTGTGTGTGTGTGTGTGTGTGTGTGTGTGTAGACCATTAAACACACAACTGTTTGGATCCTTTACACTTTCTACAATGTTTTAATACTTCAACTACATTTCCCTGATGATACTAACAGACTTTTGCTTAGGTAACATTTTCAGTAGCATTTAGGCAGATGATGAGGATGATTGCCGGCAGGTGTGGGGGAAAGCCAGGTGCCCACAGGAATGCCATACCCACATACGCAGACACACTTACACAGAAAGAGGAGGAAACTCCACACACAAGCAGTAAAACATGAAATACTAATACAATCACAGCCAAACCGTGACATGCTCTTTGAAGGTTGGAGCATATTGGTCAATAATTCCCTTTTGAAATGTAATAACAAAAAATATCTAAGGCTCACGTACAGAGCAGTGGCCGCTACACAGCATGAATTAGTTAAAGAGACTTTAATTAAAAATGTGAACAAAATAGGACAAGTGAGAATACATGTCACAAAAGCAGGGACCCACAGCGTCTTATAGAAGTAGTTTGACTTTTTTTTTTTTAAATCTTTGCTGACTTGTTTTTTTCAGAGCTTTCAGCAACATCTTAGCGCCCTCACTTAACAGTTTTGTCAAACTGCTTTTTCCAAGGGCAAGAATGAATGCTCAAGCTTAATGAACAAATAACGTGTGAAAAGCAAAGACACAAGGCCAGCAGTCAGCCAAAAGCTTGACCTGGGACTTGTACCAGCTTTAATGGCACAGGTTCCTTTCACCCATCTTTGCCCTAGTTACTTCCACACTAACCCTAACCCTAACTGAAAAAGTCCAGTGTTCTGAATGTAAGAGTGAATTGGATACTGTGTTCCAAGAATACGCCCCTTTAACTCCAGTGAAAGCTGCACCTAGTGCATATTATGAAAAAGTTCTTCAGGCTTCTTAATCTCATATTTGGGCTCAAAGAGCATTAGAGTGCTTCTCTGGCCAAACTGGAGACTTTTACACTTTATTGGACCTAATGGCTAACATTTTGATAATACAGAGAGTCATTGTTTGTGATGTTTAGATAAATGTATTAATTATTTCACAGACGTATGTATTAATTATACATTTTATGCTAGTGTATGTAATGTGAACTGTGGCCACTGCTCCAAAATGAGCGTCAATTTCAATTTCAATTTGTTATTTATAGTGAATTATCACCATGGACCATGGTCTCAGAACACTTCACAACAACAATTTAGCCCATGTAAAAGGCAAAGTTAAATATTAAATATAAAATCAAAACACAAAAAGGAATATAATTTGAACAACACAGTTAAGATTGTTAAAACATGAAGAAAAAAGAAAAAAAAAAAAAAAACGGAGAACAGTGCATAATAAAATAAACAATAAAACAAGGGTTATGGATTTTAAATGTAATGTCCATAATGGTTTGAATAAAGAAATGATTTAAAAATATCCACACATCTTAACAGTGTCACTCTCTGTGATCACACAGTTGTTAAAATTTAAAATTTGTTTCTCCGCAGGGGTGCTATTTTTGGCTGGCCTCACTATGAGCAGCTCTGTGTTGTCTGCATTAAGCAGCAGGAAATTCTTGCCCATCCAATTTTGAATTTCTGCCAGGCTGTAAGTTAAGAATCTGTGAAATGGTTATTTTGTAGAAGAGGGACATATAACTGTGTCATCTGCATAACAATGAAACTGAACATCAAAGCTGCTGCTGATGTGTCGTGTTAAGAGCCATCCAGTGGAGCTCAATCAAGCTATTCCAATCCAGTTGTTCTACCTAAAGGTGCTGACACTCTGGCAAGGTCAGTGACTCGAGTCTGTTCGGTGTGTTCCGTGCCGTTGTCCGTCGGAGGAGCTGTCGTCCTTCATTTTGGCCAACCTGACATGCTCTATCCTACTATTTTAGTACAATATGAGATCGTATTCTGAACAAGCCGCCATGACAGTCTGGCTGTGAATTTCCGGAGAAAAAAGACCCACGTGACGCGTTTGTCCAATCAGCTGCCGGTTTTCATTTTCTGGAAAACAATCATAGACTGTTAATGGAAACAATACAGAGAAGCGCCGCCTGCTGCTATGGAGACGTATTACGTTTCGCGTACGCGCAGAGAGTACGCTCAAGTCGGCGTCGCCTCAGTATGTTTTGAGGCATTTTTTTTGACCTCGGGGACCCGATTGATCAGTCCAACTGCCTTTTCTGCCGACGGTCGGCCATCTGGTTGGTGTGTAACAGCTCTAAGAGAACACTGTGACACACAAACACATTTACTAACTGACTTTAAAAAAGGCAAATTCTGCTTTACACAGCCTGTAAAGAAGAACCTCTAACCGGGGGAGCTACAAAAATCATTAAAAAGTTATTTTTTGTGTACTTGTTTTAGTAGACAAAAAACTGGTTAATATTAGGGCCGGGACTCGATTAAAAAAATTAATCTAATTAATTAGAGGCTTTGTAATTAATTAATCGAAATTAATCGCATTTTAATCGGTCGGGCTAACGTCCACGCTAACTCCTATGTGTTTTGCGTTGAGGTGATATTTGAGGCTCGATGTGCTGCGGTGATACGCAAATTCCTTGTTGCATAGCTTGCACACAACCATGCTCTTGTCGACGCTTCCATCCTTTCGTTTTTTAAAACAAAATTTCCCATCCACGGGGCCAAGCAAAGCGGTCTCGTCAGCTTCTTCGTTCATGTTCACTGTGGTTTGTTGTTGTCGGAAGTCAAGAACGCTAGTTGGTGCTCCAGTATAATCGGTCCGTCGAAACTCATTCATTGAAAAACGTTCCGCGGTGCAAAAATAAGTGTGGTTAAAATTATGTTATTTATTTTTTGCGTAATTAATTAACGCGTTAAAGTCCCGTAATTAATTAATCTTAATTAACGCGTTAAAGTCCCGGCCCTAGTTAATATACTTTTTTTCAAAGTCCTGGTAAAGCAAACAAATGTGTTCTGAGTCAGTCACACTACAGGAAAATATGATATTAACCACCCAGCCAAATTTGAATGATTTAAAAATTGCCAGGTATATAAAATTAGGTTTCAAACTCCGGAAACAATAAGCAGTTCTCTGTGCTCTGAGATGCTGGAGGGCAGAGCTCGATAGAGGAGACACTCTGCACTAGCCTGATCCCATGTCCCGATTTTGTGCCTCCGGCTGATGACCCATAAATCGATCTCAACGCACCATCCTAAAGGATAGCTCCGGAGGATACATGGGCCATCCCGGACGAGCCCCCAGTGTGTCATAAACTTGCCTCTAGGTCATAACAAAAACTGGGAAGAGGCACAAAATGCTGATAAATAAAAGGTATTTTTTACCTAAAAGAATATAAGTTTGAACTTAATACATGTATGAAGCGTGAACATCAATATCATCAGTAGTGTTTATGTGGATGTGTGCAGTAGCGGAGTGGCCCTGGTCGGCCTAAGAGGCCTAAACACCTCTTTTTTTCCTAGTCACGTTTGGAAGTCTATCTGTAACATTAACAGACAGTGTGTGAGTCTAATGATGGAAAGCCAAAAAAGAAAAGGGAAAGGTGGCGCTGAGAAGGTTAGACTCAAAAGGAAAAAATTTATGGATGAGGAGGCAGCGAAATGCTCCAAAATAATGGACATGTTCCAGGCATTAACGAGTAAAGATACTACAGGTGAAATAAACTAACTTTGCTAAGCACCTAATGTCACAGCTAGGCACAGATGGGAATTAGCACCAGCTACCTGCCAGCCAAAAGCTTGTGGAATTTGAAAGTAGCTCGTGGTAAATAGCAGGTTGTTGTTTCCCGTAGCAAAGAGATTTTGAGAACGGCAACACACAGAGAGCAGAAGGGAAGGGGCAAAGCCTGACATGTACTTCTGTTGTGCTGGACTAGGGTAAAAGACACTGTCAGCATAATAGAAACTGTCACTGAAAAAAGAGGGACATGACGAAAACAATGACATCAGAATGCAAAAAAATATCAAGTCCTTGTCGCAGCAGCCGCAGGTTCATTTCTGACCTGCGGCCCTTTGCTGCATGTCATTCCCAATCTCTCTCCCACTTTCCTGTCTTAATTTGTCCTATCAATAAATGTAATAAAAGCCACACAAAAAACAATCTTAAAAAATATAAATCAATGTATAACATATGAAGATCAATCTTTGACATGTTTTAGAAAATGCAGTCAGGCTCTTTTTGAAGTCTACCATTTGGTGTACATTTCAAAACAAGGAGGTAAAAGGAGTCTACCAAGAAACACAGCCCAGGTTTTAAAGAAGAGGGGGTGAAAACCATCAAACATGGTGAGTGTGCCCTCTGGCCGCCATTCATCTATCTCAAACAGAGGCTCCTGCTCCTCCTTTTTCTCTGAGGGGAAGAACAGTATGGTAGTAATGTGACTGAGGGTTACAGAGCTCAGCAGAAAGTGAGTTTGTTTCCAGACCTGTGGACACCAGGGTGTCAGGCACTGACCCAGGGTCAGCCAACAGCTGCGCTGTCCTCAGGCAGAGAGCTGCATGGTGCCTGAGTGGACAGCTCGGCCAGATTGACTGCTCTGTTCGCTCACATCTGTGATGTCAGATTACCACGGCGATAAGAGGCAGAGAAACGTTGCAGTGTCAGAAGCTGTCTCGCAGCTCAGTGCAGTGGGCCCCCAGCAGAGCCCCAGGGGCCACAGACTCTCACTATTTCTCTCTTACTTACCTGTGAGGTCCAAGAATGTGGCATGTGAGAGGATTAGCATTCCTGTAGGTGAGATCACATCTACAGACGTGTGAAGAGGCAAAGCTGCCTTCACTCAGGTTACAACAAGGAAATAAAGATTTCCTGTGAAATCTTTAATCAGGACACTGTGTCTTGGCATTAAATGTATAATGCTTATAAGGTCTCAACAGTATGTATTTCAGATCACAAGATAAACAATACAAATATGGAGGACCATAAGGTTGAAAACGTATCATCTGAAATTGCTTCTTCGAACAATTTTTAAGGAATGAAGTATTACGGATGAACAATATCATGCAATTCAATATAAAATCACCTCAGTATATGTGTTTATCATAGAATTCAGATATTATCTATTTCTAATTCAGATGACATATATTTAAATGATTTAACTGGACTGGGGGGGGGGGGGGGGGAGATCTCAACTTTTGAGTAAAATTGAAATTTTAAGAGTCAAACACTTTATTTTTTGTGATCGGTGATGATGCACCTAACACCGCGCACACCAAGAGAAGGACGGTGAGCGCCACGGATGTGGTAAACACTCTGAAGAGGCCGGGCCGCGCCTGTACGGCTTCAGCTAAGGCTACGACCTGAATCACAAATAAAAGAGCCACACTTCATCTAACAAGACACTTCCCGTTCTGAGTAACAGACTTTATTACTTACATTTCAAAATAAATTAATGATCATTAAAAAGCAGCTTGAGACCCAAAAGAAGAAATAAAGCTCCCTTGGATGAGAAATGGATGAAGAAAAGGGTCATTTGAATAACAAGTTGAGTCTAAAAGCCCTTCCAGATGGTTCTCTCCATCAGAATAAAGTTATCTGTATATACTGTTGATGTGACCTAAGTTACCACTGCAGTATGTCCAGGCTCAAATACCACGCTCCCGTCATGTGTCAGTGTTGTTTACAGTTGCTAAGCTAAACGCTAAAGAGGGAAAGTTGGTGATATCCAACCCTTCTGAAGCGCGTCATTCAGCGGGAGTTTTACTGGCGAATAAACACAGACCTCTGGGTACTGGAGACATTCATCTGCATGTACAGCAGAACAGAAAATTGGCAAACTTTCTCTTAAAGTTACCAGCTAACGCTAGCGGTAGCTAGCTAGCTTGGTTAAAGACGAAACGAATCAAAACAAATCTAGTTGTAGTCTTGCAACCCTGCAAGAGCCCCAGTCTTTAGATATTATGACAGTCTTTAACGCTAGAGGTGAGATGATTGTCTTTAGAAACATCAAAAATACCTTGTTTTCTCACTAACTGACTACAGTATAGTGGTACTTATTGAAAAAGCACACATGTATTACATTTGTATAGTTCGGTGTTCGCTGTTTCAATAGTTAAGCTGCAGCTTCACAAGTTTGAAAATACGTAGCAAATATGGCGACCGTTGAGGCAAATAGTGTCCAGCATCCACGCTCAACATTTTGACCGTTTGAGTGCAGCATCTGGGTAGTCGTAGTGCTGCATTTGGCCAAACTTTGTGAGTGTGAACGTACTCTGTACTCAAAAAGGCAAGTGTAAGGACAGAAGTGTTCAATTTGAGACACAGCATAGTGAGGGTAACCATTTTGGAATAGTGTTCTAACGCTCCAAAGTCAGAATGACCGGAGGTTTCCCAGTTCTTTTCTTGAAACTGCTAGTGTGGCTGTAGTCTTACCGTGGATTTCCACAGGATGCAGAAGGATGCGGACCGGCTGCGTGCTCCGCCGTCCGTCAATACCCACCAGGTCCGGATTTGTTGCGTAACGGCTGCGGCCAGCCAACCACGAGATCTCGCGAGTTCACGTATGTTCGCGCGATATAACAGGATGTAGTTTCTATAAACAGACCCACAAAACCAACACCAGTTAGTTTCCATCCAGAGGAGTAGAGGGGAAACTACTCTGTGCTGTGTTTTCAAGGTGTAGTGCAGGGAAATATGATCCGCCGTGAGCACGGTGTATTTTATTTTGAAAAGTTACTGGATGTTTTATTTTGTTTCTGTGCTCGACTTCCTGTCCCGCACAATCTGAATTGTGCTGAATTGCTGCGGAGCTCTCCGTCGTCCGTCAAAAATAGAAGCTCTGCGTATCTGCTCCGGAGGGCTGCGGACTGACGGAACTGGGACGGAGTAGGGACGCAGACCTTCTGCAGTCAGTGGAAATCCACACATTGACTTTAATGGAAACCTAATGACTCCGTCGACGTTCCGGAAACGTTCCGCAGACGTTCCGCATCCAGTGGAAATTGCCGGTCAGAGTTTCAGACTAAGTTACTGAAAGGCATTGCTGTTTGTTGTTGGTGACTTTTTTTTTATATAATACAGGTTTGCTATAGAAATATTAAAACGTTTTGAGAAATATTTTAAATACATGTTACTTCTCGCCCAGTGAGGAGTGCTGCGAGCCGGTCTCTGGATCACCTGAGAGATGTTTGCAGGTAACATCAATGCCAAACGTTGTTGGGCGGCAGGTTTCATCGTGCAGGAAGCCACTAACATCTGCCTCACTCTGTATCTTCCACCTGACTGAACTCAAACCATGAGCAGTCTTTGTATGCTGCCGTGTACACATTGCTTTTTTATGATCAATTGTTTGGCAAAGAGGCGGCTGTTTGTCTTTCACCCAGCAGCTTGACGGGGCGGAACAAATGGAGTTATTCCACTCATGCCCCCTCACAGCACATACAGAGCAGGAAGGGATTTGTTGCATGGTGGGTAAATATTGTTGCCGTCTGTCAGTGATGAAACCGAGTCGAAAGGTAGGTGATCTACATGCACTGTTTAGTGACCCAGATACAGCGTGTGCATCTGCCAGGTAGAAACTCCAAATTGGAAATCCCACTTCAGGCGTTATTGGATTGCAATGTAAGGTGTGAGGGTTTACACAGCCTGTCTGGGCTGTGTAGCTCATTTGTGTAGTGTGCACCTGCAGGTGTGCGTCTTCTATTAGTTTAAGGATCAAATGTCTCCAGGGTCAGAAGTGAGGAAACTCTAGTGTTAGACTGGGCTTTAGATTAAGTGTAAAGTTAGGTCTATGCAGCTACAACTTTGGTTACCATAAAGTAACTGTTAGGGTAAGGTGTTAGATATGGTTAATCAGGATCAACTAGACTGTGCACTCCAAAGCTTGTAGTTAGTCACCTCTTGTGTGTGTGAGAATGTTTCAATAAAATGTGTTTAGTTTAGTTTATTTGGTAACACTTTATATAAAGGGGTGTGCATAAGACTGACATGACACTGTCATAACCATGACATGTTGTCATAAAGTGTCATTCAATAACGGGCACCAAATAGTTCCAGACATTCAGATATGTTCCCCTCAGGATAAACTGTGATAACTTTGGTGATGATCTGATTTTTCATCTACCACCATCATCAGATCAAAGTTATAGTGTAGAGTATTCTGTATTAAAATATCTTGAATGTACCGATATCATTTCAGTTTAATTTTCCTGCCAATGTTTCTTGACTGTTTCTCACGTTATTCAATAAAAGAAGACGAGAATTCAAGAGTTTTTTTGCATTTTTTATTTATACATAACACTTTTGATAAGTAATCAAATTTAAAATGCACTCTTGATAATGTCCAGATGATCTGAATGGAAAAATAAATAGCAAAGCAATACTGATTTACACACTCCTTAAACAACACAAACACCATGATAAATAGCAGAATCAAATAATTACTGTAATGAATAAGGATGTTTGTTTTTTGTAATTTACAATGGGATCATATTGTCTTTTTAAATAGAATTTTTTGATTTATTGTGTACCAGAACGTTGGTCAGAAATAAACACATAGCTGTCCATCCTAAAATGCAAAACTGGATGTTTCTGAAGAACAGTAATTACATTTAGAACAGACATTCAGCAACAGGTAACAATTAGTTGGCTCACAGACTTTTCTGGTAGTTTACCAAAATTACATTACCAATCCTATTGCTTAATTATCCCATTAAATACAACTTACAACATTCTAATGCCCCTATTAAACTGTGTTACATGCTGAGAAACATGTAGTCTAATGTTTCTGTGACACTGTCACCAAATCTCTGACATGAACTTTAGTCCAACTTTTTCATACCACTACTAAATACTAGGAATATGATATCTGTACAAATATTGACAGCTATCTCTCCAACATAAACGAACCAGCGGAAAAGCCAAATGCACTGTTTCCAACCCCTGTGCAGACAACGGGTGGCATGTGGAATTTCAGTTTGAAGTTTTTTCCCTTTCCTTTGGCTGGGGGAGGTCAGTCAGGTATATTTGGTGGATTCTGCCCCGCAGTCACTTTTCCCTGCTTGCTGATTCATGTCTTGCAGGACCATTCTGTAGCCTGTGTGTCTAGTGTGTAGCACTGTTCATCAGCCAGGATGTGGTGTGGTGCCAACAGTAATGGTCACGTCTCAAGAGGCAAAGTAGGAGCTCTGCATAGAGTAGAGGCGGTCAATGGGGTTCCCAGCCCAAGCCTGCAAGGAGCCCACATCTGGAGTGGCCATGAAGCAGTCACTTAGACTGGTCAGAGAGGTGTCACTGTCAATGTCATGGAAGATGGAGCCAGAGCCTGGGAGGAGCAGAGAAGACATGGGGGAGTCAAACACAACTGCTGCTGGGGCAGAACTGCACACCCCGCTGACAGACACACAGCCCTAACTTACTGTATGACTGCCAAACAGTGGAAAATGCTGCATGCTAATGGAAATGTCACTTCAATTCAATTGTATTTATAGTGTCACATCCTAACAGGAGTTATCTCAGGACACTTTCCCGACCATTTACAGAGACCCAACAATTCCCCTCAAGAGCAATTGCAATACAAATTCAATAAATTATGACACTTTAATGCAAAGTTGGCATTATATGAGATGTTTGTGTTATGACAACTTGACAATACAACCTATAGCAGGCCTATACACTTAAGGAAACTATTGAGTTTTATGTGGTAACATTACATCAAGCTGTCATAAGTGGTTGGTTTTGACATCGGCTGTCATGAGACGCTCCCAGTGTGTGTGTGTGTGTGTGTGTCTGTGTGTGTGTGTGTGTGTGTGTGTGTGTGTGTGTGTGTGTTTATTTTCAGTTGTGGTACCAGAAAGGGGACCATGTCATCAGGCGAGGGTTTTGGGTGAAATGGAAAGATGAAGATGGCTTTCTGTAGGTATAGTTAGGGTCAGCATAGCAATCTATTTGTTCCTTAGGGGAGAAAAAGGAGAAAAAGGAGAAGGGACGGATAAGATATGGATTGCACTCCTCCTTCAGGGTACCTGTGAGGTACATGAGAGGAAAGAAAAGGAAAAGAGCAAGCAGTTCTGAGAAGCAGCTTATCAAGATAAAGCTAGGTGTAGGTTTGGGAGGAACGAGCTGCAGCACAAATGTCGAGTAGGTTTGCTGTCAGGATGATGGAGCAGCAGGCCAGGTGTTGCCTAACATCTCACAGCGTTACACACCTCAGGCCAAACTTTAACCTACTGATTCCTGTCAACTCCTCACTCTCCAACTGTCTCCCTCTCTTGATTCTCCTTATCTCTGTCATTCTAACCCTACCATCTCCCCTACTTTTTCTGCTCATCATGAGTCAATACATCACAGCTTAAAGGAGAGCTCCGGGCAATTTTTACGTTAATCTTGATCGCTATACTTTTTTGAGTACAGTCTATAGCAAAAACCACGAGCCGAATTGGTGCTAGCAACATGGCGCTGCTGTAGCTAATGCCCAGAGCTCCCGTTAGCTAAAACGGCAGTTATGGGGGCATAAGCTAAAGAATGCCTTTGTGCCTCTTAACAGACTCAAAATGCTATTAAAATGTCTGTGCAACATGAACAGGGCCCTTACATGACAACAAGATGCATTTAGCCATTGTTGAAATTCACATACCCTGTTAGCTGCTAGCTGCCCTCTGTCTTCCAGAAGACTGTTCGAGCCTTCGCCGCGAAAATTTTTATTTTATTTCACCCTCAAAAAATAGGTAATTGAGCACTGTAGTGGTTATGACCATATTAGTGACTATGCTACATGGAAACGGACCAATTATGTTTGGGTCCTGACTCCTGTACAGTAAAATAGTGTTTTAGATGGCTAGCTGTAGTATCACTAAGTCCTGTGGGAATTTAGTTGTAGCAGGAAAAAGGTAAATAGTAGTGTGCAGGTTGGAGGAGCGTAGTGTGTGAAGAGTGAAGATCGGAGTTGTTCACAAGGGAAGAAGTTTGGAGTAACTTAACTGGAGAATATAGAAGATATTGAACACATGGAAGAGGCGTTTGAGTTTGATGGTCGTCCTTATTTATTCAAACCCGAGTATACAGACGAAGAACTAGCATCACAAGAGTTGGAAAGAACGAGACAGACAGAGGGGCAACTGGCAGATGAAGCATCTGCTTCAAGGACACGGATTTCGGGCAACTGGTGGTGTTTGTGTGGGTGTTGTGACCCAATGCCTACCGAGGAAGAAAGCCTGTGCTGTAAAGAGTGGGATCTCATACAGCCAGGTAACGAAAACTGTGTCACCTGTACAGAGGAATTTGCTATTTACCTTTTTCCTGCTACAACTGAATTCCCACGGGACTTAGCGATACTACAGCTAGCCGTCTAAAACACTATTTTACTGTACAGGACCCAAACATAATTTGGTCCGTTTCCATGTAGCATATTCACTAATATGGTCAGAACCACTACAGTGCTCAATTACCTATTTTTGAGGGTGAAATAAAATACAATTTTTCGCGGCGAAGGCTTGAACGGTCTTCTGGAAGACATCCACCAGACCAGCGGGCGCTCGTTGGATTGTTGTCGGCTGCGTGAAGCCAGAAGGGCGGGGAGGAAGCAGAGGCAGGGACGCCGGCCGGGCATGCTAGCCCGGCTAAGGAAACCACAATGATCGACACAGACAAGACTCCTACTCACCAACGCCAGATGGATTGCACACTAAATGGATATTTATGTTACAAATACACACGGGACTGCAGTGTGATGATTATTACCGGAGCCTGGCTGAACACACTCACTCATCCCAGACGGCAGCAGCTAACAGGGTATGTGAATTTCAACAATGGCTAAGTTGCTAAACGCATCTTGTTGTCATGTAAGGGTCCTGTTCATGTTGCACAGACATTTTAATAGCATTTTGAGTCTGTTAAGAGGCATAAAGGCACTCTTTAGCTTATGCCCCCATAACTGCTGTTTTAGCTAACGGGAGCTCTGGGCGTTAGCTACAGCAGCTCCATGTTGCTAGCACCAATTCGGCTCGTGGTTTTTGCTATAGACAGTACTCAAAAAAGTATAGCGATCAAGATTAATGTAAAAATTGCCCGGAGTTCTCCTTTAACACATGTAAATCAACAGTGGTGTGGAAAGTCTGCCTGCTGAGCCCCGTTAATCAGCACCAGTGATGAGTGAATTTGAAATCCATAACGTTAATTACTAACTCATTTGCCGTCTCTTTTCCATGGATCCGACACCTGATTGACAGGCTATGATCGTCACTCACCCTCCCTGGCTTCCCGGCTGCTGCCAGGGGATGGCTAACAGGAGCTACATACCTGATAGGTCAGCACCGACTATTGGTCAGCACCCACTATTGGTTACAGCCAGGGTTCAAAATTAAATTTTTCATCCACCAGCCAAATGTCTAGTGAATGTTTAAATTTTACCAACCACTCAATAGATTACCATTGTTTTTTTGCTGGTGGGTGAATCAAATCTACCAGCCACTTGCACCATTTACCAGCGTTGGGCTAGTAAATGGTGCGAATTTCTATCCCTGGTTACAAGCACACATTAACGATCGAGTTTCCCTGGTGCGGAACCTCCAACACGGAAAATGAACTAGTCATGTCCTTCATGTACAATTATCACTGAAGACCGGGGCAAATTAATAGCTAAACATGCTGATCAACGGAGAGTGAGAGAGAGAGAAGCCATCGCTAACTAACGTTACTTAGCTAAAGTAGCTAGCCGAGCTAAACAACTGTTGGATCAGCGAGAAAGTCGCTGAGAGAAGGAGAGAGCTATGGGTGCTTGAGTGAAGTGTACTGTACGGTTTAGCCTACATGTAAAGTGAATAACTAGCCACTGTAATGAAGAATATGACTAAATCAAGTGCTTCGAGCTACCTAAGCAAGGTGCTATCAGCAGCAACACACAAGCATCGTCAACCAGAATACCGGACGCAACATGTTTACTGCTGCACGTCAGCCAATCAGGAGGCAGGACAGCCGAGCCATCGTAGCCAGTTTCATTGACTAAATTGGAAGCCGCTCTGCATATGCATTATATGTTTAATCCAATTATGTGTTCAGTGTAGCCAGCCTGTCAGACTGGCGTTCAGATCGTTTCTGGGCAATCTCGAGTAACCACGATTGGACGATTTGAAAATATAAGCGATTGCCCAAGCCTAATATATTCCAGTATTATTTTAGGGCAAATGAAAATGATTACATATTTTATTGTTAAATATGTTTTCTACAGTACATTACATATATGAGCTCCTGCGTTTTCCCTCTTAACTTCCCACCAAACTGTTTACCAGGCTTTAAATCATTCAGAACTCTGCTGGGCCATGGCTCTGGGGATGGCAATGTCAGTCAGTCAGTCAGTCCACCACTTTGGTCCAGACTAACACGCCTTGGGAGCTTTTTCTGACATTCATGGTCCCCAGATGATGAATCCTACTGTCTTTGGTGATCTCCTGAGTTTTCATGTAGCATGAACCACAAAGTGTTTGGTTATGAGTCAAATGTTCAGGATGGATTGCCATGGAATTTAAAACTGGGATTTATTCTCCCCAGTGGATATGTCCTTAGGACTTGATAGTGGTGCTTGGTGATCCTCTGACTTTCCATCTAGCCCCCTCAGCAGGTCATAGTTCTCATCTTATCTGTAAAATATCTCAATATCTATTAGATGGATTGGCACAAAATATTTGTACACAGGGGCTATCTTTTAACAGGCAGAAACCTCAGACAGAACCTGGCTCTAGGTGGGCAGCCATCTGACACAACCAGTTGGGGGGGGGAGTAGTTGATGAAAGTGAGACTTTAACATACAGTGAATTCGATAAAACTGAACAGTGTTTAGACAGCAAAGATTACAGATTACATTAAAAGTTTGGTATAGACATAAGAGAGCACTTAAACCATTCTACTAAGGATGTCAGTAAACACGCTGCTGCTGACAGATTGTAAAGCCTTTTCAGCGTGATGTTATATAAATAAAACAGACTATAAAAGAATTACCAGATTTTCATATCATAATGCTAATTTATCTTAGACATAGATATATGTCTAAGACATAGATAGACACGAAGATAGAAGATGAGTTCCAGAACCCTTTGTTGGAACCCTTTGGCTCTGAGAGAATGGAAAACAAAGCTGAACTTTAAAACTATTATCTAATCTGTATGTTGTAGGTCTGTGTAATTATGCCTTTAAGAAACAGAAATGAAAAAAAACAAGAAGAAATGGTTTCAAAATCCCAAAATGTGCGCTTACTTCCTGTTTCTGTTATGTGTTCTGTTTCCTGTTTTGCTGTATTGTTTTCGTTCTCTTCCGTTTCTGTCTTTGTATTCTCGTTCCTTGTCCATGGTTATGTTTGGTTTGCCCGTGTTCTTTTGTTCCATGTTCTCCGTTTTGTTTCTCTAGATCCTTATATGTTGGCATGCTTTACTTCCTGTTTTATTTTGTAGTGTTGGGTGTCATGTGTCTTTGTCTGGCTTTGTTTCCTGTTGAGTGTGATCAGTCCCTGATGTGTTCCACCTGTCCCTCGTTACCTGCCTCCCTTCCTTGTAGCTGTTCTCTTGTTCAGTGTCGGTTTGTCTGCATCCGTTCCTGCCTCTGTATTTCCTCCATGTTATTGTCTTCCAGTGTTTTTTGATCCAGCTTTTGTTTTTGTTCTGTCAACCTGCCAACTGGTCTCCTGCGTTTAGTTCTCCTTTTGAATTTGCTAACTGTCACACTGTAGCCATGGCATCGTGTTGCTACGGTTTCCTGATTGAACAATATGTTTCCTCGGAACAGCGCAAAACGGCGTGCAACGGATTTTAGTTGTTTTCTCTGGTTTGGTGGGTGTGTCTCTGGTTTATTGGCTGTGTCCCAGTTGATACCCAATCAGCAGAGACGTGTCTGTAAACTCGTAATAAAAAGGCAGAGCGCGTGCACACACAGCAGGGTGTTCCACGCACCCTTGTTTCAGTTGCTACGTTTTGTCGGGGCTGAACGTGGCCCTGTTCACACAAGTGAAGACTTTGAATGTGACATTTTACTAAATACTTCAAGCTCATATCGATAACATTAAATCAGGTAGTACCAATGCACAAGTGTATTTACAGCAAGTTTATCAAGTACACAAAGTAGTCACAACTTCCTGGTCACATAAATCTGACAGATTAAATATTAAAATCAAATTCAGTCCGTGGCCTTTTTTTCATATCCTATTTTTGACTTGAGCATGAAAACGGAAGTACGAAAAGCAAGCCTTTCTTAGTTTTTTTTGTGTTGATAACAACATATATTTTTTTTAATTTTGCGATTTTAAATTCCCAATTGAATCTGAAAAGAACAAATCCACAATGAAACAGATTCTAACTGAAATGTTGTTTATGCTGTTGTTACTTCCAGAAAAATGGTTTAGATACCAGTTGAACTGAACAGTCCTACCACTTGGATTATTGGATGGAGATTCTGAATCTCAATGGGACCTCCTGGTTAAATAAAGGTATAATAAAAAATTATGTTGCCACATAAATAATATCATAACCCATCAAAGCTGATCCAGCTTTTAAAAAAATATTCCTTCCTTTAACTACCCTAGCACAGACAGAGAGTAGCTGTAATAGCAACAAATAAACAGAAATAATAATACAATAACTTGTGACAATAAGACAAAATGAGCTCTCTTAATGGAAACCATTTGGAACATTTCTGCTAAGAGAGAAATTATGTATGTGTGTGTGTGTGTGTGTGTGTGTGTGTGTGTGTGTGTGTGTGTGAGTGCGTGCGTGCGTGCATGCATGCATGCATGCACGTGTTTGATTGCAGGGATGTGTCACTGGGTTTTATTGGGCTCACTGAGTCTAAATAATGACAACTTGATGGCTCTTCCATTTTTAATAAGCCATCACGCTTTATTGGTTAATTCCCATCACTGCCAATAAAACGGGAGTGAGGTTAACATAGGTGTCATCATGGTGAGCGTAGGAACACTGGGGAAGTGTCATACATCAACACTATTGTTGGTCCAGCTGGAGACCAAGAAGGACAAGAGTCTCCACGTCACATTAATATGGGAGGAAAGAAGGAGAGCACAGAGAACACATGTAGAAATGCCACAGCTCAGGCTACATCTCCACCGCTACGTTTTGGTTTAAAAAGGAATATCTTCTGCTATGTTTCCCCCTCTCATTCCCCCTGCTCTGGCGTTTCCCCCTCTCATTCCTCCTGCTCTGGCGTTTCCCCCTCTCATTCCCCTGCTCTGGCGTTTCCCCCTCTCATTCCCCCTGCTCTGGTGTTTCCCCCTCTCATTCCCCCTGCTCTGGTGTTTCCCCCTCTCATTCCCCCTGCTCTGGTGTTTCCGAGCACCTAAACCAGAGACATTAGGAAACACTTCTGACCCGTTGTGGTTCTGAATCTGCGGGGTTGTGTTTCAAACGGAGACCTTTGACAACACCGACACTGACGCCAACGTTTCTCCTCCTGATTGGGTCTCATCAGTCACGACGTCTCCTTCTCTGAGACTAAAGCTACTAACGTTACCATGGTAACTACCAGCAGTGGGCGGAGTCTCCACGCTGCCTACTGTTTATGTCCAGTTTACCAGAATGTTGATGAGATATGAGGTTTGGGCGTGTTAGTTTAAACAGAGATTAGTTCTTCTACTGGAGATAAAAACACTTGGTACACAGAGATCACTTTGGTATCAAAACTCAAACGCTTAAAAACCAAAACGTAGCGGTGGAGATGGAGCCTCAGTCAGTACAGAGTGTGATGCTCACCGTAGGGGTTCATGTGGTCACCAGGCATCTGTGGTGGCGTGAGGCCCTGCTGGAAGGCCTCAGTGTTATAGCCGCTGTGTTCCATGGTCAGCTGCTGCTGCTGGCTGGGGGGCAGATGCCCAGAGAAGGAGCTGAGCAGGCCCTCCATACACCCTGATACCACCTCTGAAAGAGTCAGGTTACAACTCTCAGCTGGATGGTCACACATGCATGCACACATTGTCTTCTACATGTTGTCAGGGCATCTCACCATCACCCACCGTCACAAGTTGTATTTCCATTCAACTGTCAAGCAGATTAAAAGAAAACTTGAAAATGTCGCACAAAAAATGTGAATGAGGCGCGTTAGCATCAGCTGGTTTGGAGTGAATAAACCAGGCTAAAGCGTAGACATTCGCTTGGCACTATAGGTGTTATATATACATACATGTATAAATATGATTGTCTTGCTCTGGAGCTGTGACATTAAATCTTATAATGTACATAGTGTAAATGCAGTGTCTAAACTGAGAGCTGTCATCTCATGAAGACATCTCAGCAGCCATCCAGGAGAATTCATCTTATCCTAACATCAATTTCAAACAACCCCCATTTGCTGCCCTGCTTAGCTCATTTGGTTACCAGCAGCGGCCTCCACTATAATAAAGCCTGCTGCTCTGCCAATATTGACATGCTGGGAGTCCCTGAACAGATAGAGGCAGCGCCTGCCAAAGCGCTGGGACACTTATCTAAACTTGTGCTCATATACACTGTGAGCTCCCAGTGGCAGTGCGCCTGCAGCTATGGGAGCTGGGCTGCACAGAGAAGCATGGCTCTGGTTTCACAGTGTGGGACTCATTCTAAAGCCCACAACACTGGAAGTGTTTGCTGAGTGACTCCACTCTGTTTATTGCTCCCATAATAAATGTAATATTTCAAGCTGTTTCTCCAAATAATTCATAAATTACCTAGCTCTCAGTAATCACCATCATTACAGTTTAATGGCAGACTACACACACACACACACACACACAGATAGTAATGTGTCCTCACCTTGGCCTAGCCTCTGGCTGTTGTGTTGTTCCTGCTGCTGCTGTTGTCTGCGGGCTAACTTCTTCATCTGGAAATAGATACACAAAGTAAAAAGCTAAATTATAGATTTAAATTATCAAATTACTCAAACAAACAAAAGTCTGAGGTGAGTCATAAATAACATTAACAGTGTACAAAATAAAGATAAGAAATTCCAACCTAAGATCACAAGAGAAATATCTTCCATATATTATTATTATTAGTGCTGTCAAACGATTAAAATATGTCATAGTTAACTCGCAATTACTCGCACATTTTTATCTATTCTAAATGTCCCTAGATTTCTTTTTGTTCAGTTATTTTTTCTCATTTTAATGCTCTTATCAACATGGAAAAGTGGATTGGCTTGCTTTGTGCAAATGTTTTTTTATTGAAAACAACATTGGCAAACTGTAGTGTTCAATTTCACACTAACATTCTCACTTGGAGCAAATAATCTCTCACACAATGTAACAGCTTTGATGAGGGGGTGGAGAATTGGCATCAGCTGTGTACTTGGCCATCAGCTGTGTGCTTGGCCATCAGCTCAGTGCTTGGCCATCAGCTGTGTGCTTGGCCATCAGCTGTGTGCTTGGCCATCAGCTGTGTGCTTGGCCATCAGCTGTGTGCTTGGCCATCAGCTGTGTGCTTGGCCATCAGCTGTGTACTTGGCCATCAGCTGTGTACTTGGCCATCAGCTGTGTGCTTGGCCATCAGCTCAGTGCTTGGTTATCAGCTGTGTGCTGGGCCATCAGCTGTGTACTTGGCCATCAGCTGTGTGCTTGGCCATCAGCTGTGTACTTGGCCATCAGCCGTGTAATTGGCCATCAGCTGTGTACTTGGCCATCAGCTGTGTGCTTGGCCACCAAGTGGTATTTCAGACTGGACGTGCTGCGATGATAGCTCAGTTCACAACGACAAAACACACAGATCACTTTGGTCTTGTCAATGGAACCATTTGGCAACTTTTTAAAAGTAAACTTTCCATTCAGAATCTTATTGGCATCCATTTCAGCGTCTCGCGCTCGCCATCCACTCAAAACGTAACGTTAGCCTACTACTCTGGCCGGCTCGCAAGCCCAAACAAGTGTGTGCGGCGTGCCTGTTGTTTTGTTTCCGGTCTAGCTAGATCCGGTGTGGTGTTGTAGTTTTTCTAGCGTTACTAGTTGTTGCAACAGCATGTGAAAAAAACTACAAAGTTTGCTAGGCCAAAAAGAACGTTAATCTCGCGATAAAAAAACTGACACCGTTAAAATGGGTTTGCGTTAACGCCGTTAATAACGCGTTTAACTGACAGCACTAATTATTATATACATTATATTATCATAAGATGCACCTGAGATCATTACAACATACTCTTTATTATGTACATTTTAAACAACATAAAGATGATAACATGACAGCTGTACATCTCAATGTCACACTGTAACTGAAAGCAAAGGGTTAGTGTTTATCAGCGGTAAACCTGAGAGGTAGGGCGCATCGCAGAGAGGTAAAGCACAGCGCAGGTATACGTCGTCATTGCTTCTGGAATTGGTTGCGCCTTGAAAGTTCAGCAGCAACGAGGTAAAGTTGAAATCATTTTAACCCTGAGCAAGCCCAGGGTAGCGCTCCGTCTGGTTGGGCGACCACGCCCTGCCCCGTAGGAAATCAATGGAACGAACAGATCTGTTTTACTGCAGATCATGTGTAGGCGGCTTTAGGGTTATAAAAATATAGGGTTTGGGTTAGAATAGTCAGTAACACTTTACTTGAAGGTATCTACGTAAGAGTGACACCAAAAATTTAGCCGGAAATGCCCCCAGATGTCCCTCATTTTCTGCAGATGTCCGTGACCTTCCTGTTTCTTTGTGTTGGCGTTCTAACCTCTGGTGGATTTGTGAGGACTATGGTTAACTGCTCCTCAGATCTCTGCAGGGTAAATCCAGACAGCTAGCTAGACTATCTGTCTAATCTGAGTTTTCTGTTGCACGACTAAAAATACTTTGGAATGTACACATGTTCCACCAAAACAAGTTCCTTCCTGAGACTATTTAGCAGAGGCACCGTGGCTCCGTTCGGAGTTTAGCACCGCCCAAGGTGATTGTGATTGGTTTAAAGAAATTCCATTAAACCAGAGGAAATAAGGCAGTTGCATGGATACTATGCTGGTGGTCAGTCGGGGCTCATTACAGTTAGGGTTAGGGAAGCAGTGTGTACGGACCAGGCATGGCATGTCAAGTTGTATTCTGCTGGGTTTGATGTTTTGATACCCACTCCTTCCTCTGGTTTTTCTGAGTTAGGGAGGTTAATTATTGTATTTTGGTTTGTTTTGTTCTCTTCAGGTTAGTTTGGTTGCCTTATAAGTTTATGAAATACTTCTGTTTGTTTTGTAGGCCTTGGACCCCCCCCCCTGAGTTCTAGCTAAATTAGTTAACCAGCATAACCTTGCAACATAAATAAATCCAACAGCACATTCAGTGAGCTGTGTCCGTGGCTGCTTGGGATTGGAGTTGTGTTTTGGTAACAACCCTAGACGGGACATGACAGGGTGGTCATCCTCTTTTCAGTTATTGTTAACAAATCCCATGAAGGTCCCAAACACACATTGTGTTAGTCTGTCTCTCAATACTGTCTAACTACCTGTCTGACTTCCTGTCTGTGTCCCTCAGCTCCAAGCCCATTGGTTCATACTGAGAGATGTACAACTTTAAAAACCAAAAGAATATAGAGTTTGATCAGTAATTTTCTAAAACAGCTGCCCATTGTAGTTTTTATTAAACACACAGGAGGAAACAGTGAGTTTGCTGGGAACTATTTTCAGCGGCGGATTAATCCACATTTGGTGCTCCAGTGAGTATTTGTGTGTGTGTGTGTGTGTGTGTGTGTGTGTGTGTGTGTGTGTGTGTGTGTGTGTGTGGGATTGAGTCAGAAAAAAGTACAGTGTATGTGTTGACGGTGATGAAGGAACACTGCTGAGTTCTGATGATCCATCAGGCTGTGATACACACACAGTACTGGTTAGCAGAGACATTCACTGCTGGGTTGGCTCATGGTCATCATAATAAAATATCTAAATATCACCAGACTTTAAGTATCAGAATCGTCTAAGTATTGTGATCTGGTCAAGCAGTGGTGTTTTTAATAGCAATGAGCAGAACAGGGCTCTGACAGAAGATGGAGGAGACTTTATAAAAGAGCCCACTAGTGGCACAGGGACTGTCACTTTGTCTCACTATATGTTGTGCTGCTGAAAGCTAATTCCACTGACTCTGATTGGTTGTCTTACATTTTTGTCCAAAGAGTACAAACTGTAAAACAGGGCATTACAACATAAACCATCTGTATCAAACATTTCAGCATAGACTGTGATATACTGCAGACTATGTGAGTGTGATGCTTCTAGATTACCAACTGACTCCAGTAAAGGCCTGTTGGATGTTCAGACTGACCAGCTTATTCTTCCAAATGCCAACAAGCCGAGCAAATAGTAGATTATGAATTCTTGATCCACTGAAGCTCATCTGATGTAGAACTGGTTTAGACCATTAAGCACTTCTGGCAAAAAAGACGGTGAGCTCTCGGTATCACATGTGATCTGGATAACGACGGCATTGGGATTGTATCTGGTTACATATCAGGCAGGCCAAGTTGGTGGACTTTACAACAAACATGGCAATGTGGGGGGGTCGTCCCCCCCCCAACACACACACTTTTGAAACCAAACCTACACTTGTCAGCCACTGTCAGTGGATGTGATGCTCACAACTCATACACATGGAAATGGAATGCTACCTTCCATCTAGTGTATATCGATATAGTTCCGGTGCAGCTGGAAATTCCGCCGGAAATTCCGCCGGATCTCCCTTATTTTAGGTCGGATGTCCGTCCCCTTCCTCTTTCTTTGTGTTGGCGTTCTAAACTCTGGTGGATTTGTGAGGACTATGGTTAACTGCTCCTCAGATCTCTGCAGGGTAAATCCAGACAGCTAGCTAGACTATCTGTCCAATCTGAGTTTTCTGTTGCACCACTAAAACTACTTTAGAACGTACACATGTTCCACCAAAACAAGTTCCTTCCTGAGACTATTTAGCAGAGGCACTTCTCCCATCCAGGAATGCTGTGTGGACTAGCCAGACCTTCCTCCGCAGCGCTGTGGAGGAAGGTCTGACAATGCGAGGCTACCTTCTATCCAACATGGTGTGAACACAACATCATCTGTGTATCCAGTGTGAGTGTTTTGGTGTGCTGCTGTACTGACCTTTGCCCTCTGATTCTGGAACCAGACCTGGACCACGCGTACACTGAGTCCAGTCTCTGCAGCCAGCGTCTCTCTCACCTGAAGCCACAGCACACTCATCAGCCATTTCTACACACTAACATCATGTGTGTGTGCTAGTGTAGTGTATAGTTCCCAATTGTCAGACAGCCATTATTTTTATTTAATTAACTTTCTTTCTGCCTAAAACGGGAAACTTAAATATGAGCACATCATATGTTTAGAATAAGCTGCCACCATGCAAACCTTTAGAATGCCCTTCTACAGTTTGATCAGTGCATCACTTCAGTCAAATATCTCACTATACTCAGTCTTCTCGGCTTACCTTTCTGCACGGTTTGGAGGAGACCTCGAAGGAGGCCTTGAAGGCTCTCCTCTGCTGGGTGGTGAGGATGGTGCGTGGCCGTTTGGGCCGACGAGGGTCTTTGCTGTCCTTGCTGGCGTTCCCCGCTGCAGGGCACTTCTCTGACTTCACATCCAGATCCTCATCCTCACTCTTATCTATCACAGACAGAAACAAACAAGAAATGCTAAATGATTGTATTTGACTGCAGATTGGATTTGACTGACGTTTTGTGTGCAACTGCATGGGAATTCTCTTTTTCTGAAAGTCAAATGGCGAGGAGGAGCTAACGTCATGAAATATCACAATGTGTGAGCCACAAGTTCTATAGTAAATGGTAATTGCACATTTCCCATTTACATTGACTGAGTTACAGGCCAATATGCCATACAGATACCTTGATTATAGCGTCCCCTAATGGCCGATCATCGTCAAATTTGGTACAGAGCCTCGTAGTGGCATGCCAAACAAGAATCCCATGGTTTGTGTTGGTAGCATTTACTTTGGCCGAGATATGCTAACGTTCACGTTTAGTCGCTAGCTACAAAGATTAGTTTGTTCATAATTTGCGCATTTTTTAACATTTTTTGCGCTTTTTTTTGATAAATATTTGTCAGGGCCATCTGAAGATGCTATATGGCAAGTTTCAGGCAGTTGCGGCGAAAACCCTAGGAAATTGAAAAAGTAGGTTTTGCAAATATTGCGATCTGCGCGTTGCCTTGCATAATGATGCTAAGAGACATAGAGATGTACACATGAGTACATTAAGTAATTCATTGGCTGTGTTTTAAACTCACTGGGTTTGTAATAGGCTGTGAGGGTTACCTGAGTCTGAGCTGTCTGGACTGACGGTGCTGAGCAGCTCCCTCTCATAGTCGCTCCTGCACAGCAGCTGACCTTCTTTCAGAACAAACTGGTCTCCTTTGCACAGCTGGCGCTCACAGATGCAGCAGCAGAAGCAGCTGAGATGGTAAACACTCTCCAGAGCTCGCATTACCAACTCTGTGGCTGCTATCTTCTCCAGACAGCCGCTGCACTTGGTGGCAAACAACCTAAGGAAATACAGCAGACACACCAGTGCTAACAATGAAGACTGTGGCGGGATGTTCAGGGTGAGGTTGGGCAGATTCTGGGCATTAACTGAACTTTGGATCCAGCACTGTTCATTTTGAGTGTACCTCCTGAGACTATGACACATAGTGGCCTGATCTCCTTATTGAGGATTCTGCTTCTAATAGCCAAAAAGACAATAACACAGCAAGATCACAGCTGAAAACAGACAGGTTTGCTGACGAATGGGCACCAGTGATACAAGCAATGCCAGAATTACAGTCATCTTTTTTTTTCTTTTCTTTAGTTCATTGTTTCTATTTGTATTTGTGCTCTTGGTACATTTATATCTTTCTGTCTGTTTCTTGTAATTCAGGCCATACATGGGGCTGTCTAACTGTACTGTTGGTTTATGGATAGTAAGAGCTGTGGAATGACATGTGTTACTCAGGGAAAGGAAATAGAAAATGACCCTTACCAAAGGGAAAAGAACTTCTTATAACTGACTTGGAAGGACTATAAGTATATATAAGTAAGTATAAATAAGTATATAACTTGTTAATTCATCTCCATCTTGTTATTTGTTATGTGTACCACTGGACCTGAGGCCCTCTGTCACTGATAACTTCAGTTATATGCTGGTTGGTCTATATCCTTGACGTTCCACTTCCGGGATTGCTCTGTTGCCGCCGGAAAATCCGCCGGATTTCAGGCCGGATATCCGTTGTCTTGGGCTTCCTTTGTGTTGGCGTTCTAACCTCTGGTGGATTTCTGAGGACTATGGTTAACTGCTCCTCAGATCTCTGCAGGGTAAATCCAGACAGCTAGCTAGACTATCTGTCCAATCTGAGTTTTCTGTTGCACGACTAAAACTACTTTTGAACGTACACATGTTCCACCAAAACAAGTTCCTTCCTGAGACTATTTAGCAGAGGCACCGTGGCTCCGTCTGGAGCTTAGAACCGCCCAAAATGATTGTGATTGGTTTAAAGAAATGCCAATAAACCAGAGCATGTTTTTCTCCCATCCCAGAATGCTGTGTGGACTAGCCAGACTAGCTAGTACTTTACTGTACGCGAACCGAACTGTCGTGATCATGGCTGAGTTGATTTCATTTATTAAAAATCAACTCAGTTGTGCCTCTTGGACAATTTAGAAATTTGGTTTTAAACCTGCAAACTTCTACTTGGAACAGCTTTACATAGATGTACTTTCTTTTGCATCCTTATTATACTAATTTATCTATTAAATAAATTTCCTTTTCAGAATGTTTTATTGTCTGTATTTCTTATGAACCACCGATTACCCTCAATGATCTAAATGCCACGGCATGCTTGGAAAAAAGTAGTTTGTGCAAAGTGTCCTCTGAAGGCGAAAATGTATAAACAGGGGTGAGACAAAATGTTTTAGAACAGCGCACACTTTTGGAGAGTCTCTTCTCAAAGGCATTGTTGGGGTTGCCCTCAGTTGTTCACATAAAAGGTGCCCAAAGTAGTTGTGCAGTTGTGTTCCTACTTTTTGTTTGACAAAAACAGAGCTTTAGAGAGACATTCCCAAATCTCTGGAAGTTACAAATATTGTTGTAGAAGAAATGTGCACGGAGTTGGAAATCCTGCAGGTGCTGTTACTCTTTCTCAGAAACGCGAGGGATTCCTACACATCTCCATTCCTGCCCTCAGAGGGATGTTTTGCTGTCTGGACTCCCAGAGAGTGCTGTGTGTGGATAACATCTATAGTTTTAGTATGATGACCTCAAGCTGAGAGAGAGAGAGAGACAGAGACAGAGAGAGAGAGAGAGAGAGAGAGAGCGGGAAGAAAGATTAGAGAAGCCAAGAAGAGAGAAAAGATAGAGAGGGAACAAAAGACAAAGAGAGAGAGGGGTCTTTTGGAAGTGTTAACGGTGTGTGTGTGTGTGTGTGTGTGTGTGTGTGTGTGTGTGTGCACGTGCGTGCGTACGTGTGTGGGTTTCTTTTCTGTAACTCCTTGCCCTGGACTGGACGTTGGTAACACAAAGATTTTTATTTATATAGCCTCAAATCACAGCAGAAGCTTTTACTAATGAATACTTTATTGTTGGTTAACACTAGAACGGCCAGAGCAGACGCCATTGAACGTTGTGATTAAAAAGATGGCATTATTCATGTCCCTAACCCTATGCAGACCATAGTAACTCAGTCCTGCCTGCCGGCGCATGGCGAGATGAAGGGAGAGACGGTGAGCTGCTGCCAGACGAGCCGCTGACTGGGATCACTCTGAGCAGCAAGTCACAGAAAGGCTCTGGATAGTCCTGTAAGAAAGTCGCCAAGTTGGCAACACTGTGTGTGTGTGTGTGTCTGTCTGTCTGTCTGTCTGTCTGTCTGTCTGTGTCTGTGTCTGTGTGTGTGTCTGTGTCTGTGTGTGATATTCATTACATTAGCTGGTCCAGGGTCTGAATAGTAGCTTCTAGTAAAAAAAGGAAGGTTGATAAAATATTGAATGTTAAAATGTTGAAATAGATAAAAATTGAATTTTCTTTAGATAAGTTAAAGACGTGGTGTGGCTCACCGGTGTGAGTGGTGGTGTGCGCAGAGATGAAATGTATTTAAAATACACATTTTATTACTATTAAGTTATTTTGTGATTTCCCTGTGGTTCATCATTCACACTAGGACAGAAAAAAAGATGTAATTTGTAACAAAATACTTAGATACTTACAGCTTTTATTTGTGTATCTGAAATAATTAAAATATTATTTATTATGTCATTTTATTCTCAAATAAGAGAATTTTTTTTATCCCTAGGTTTAAACTGTAAAAAGTCAACTGTACAACGATGAGCCTAATCCCAGGCTGCAGCTCAATGCAAGTGAATCACGTGACATACCCTGTCTCATTTTGAACCACCGTATTTCATTCAGTCAGTCAACGGTCACTTAGACTGACACAAACCACCCAGCATGCACCCCACCTCAATCCATCCTGATGAGCCACATCAAATCTGAGCAGAGCTCATCTTTTTTAATTGCAGTATTTTGTATTTTATTTTGATACATTTGATGAGCAAACCTGTGTAATTGTGTATTTGTGCCCATTGGTGGGTGTGAGATCAGAAAGCAGCAGAGGCCAGCAGACTGAGTGTTGAATCTGGGAACAGGGCTAAAGGAGGGCAGGGTGGGGGGAGGAAGGAGGTGGCTCGAGCAGGTACAGAAGGCTCAGTGTTTGGACAGCTGCACTCCTCCTCCTCTCTGAGTGGGACTACCCTCCTCTATTCAGCAGCCTCTCCCTGCTGTCCAACTCCCTCCTGCACATTTACACAACAACAGTACAGAGACGGAGACGGTCACGTTATCGTTGATATCAGTGGCTGTGAAGGCGAGTATGGTTTGAATGGGAAGCTGTTAATACAGTGGACAAATGGCTTGAGGGGCATTTAGACCAAAAACAGCGATCTGGAGATTTTTCGCAGGGTGGTGCGACGGGGGGGAGTGTCAATGAAAGGGCCCATTTGTGTGACGTCCTGTTGTGTTCTTTAACCCCCCAACAAAACACAAATATACTTTATATTTCACAATTACTGTTTTCATTCAGATCGTTTATAGATAACAATGTTTCCGACTTTTCATCTTTATTTCACAGGAGACAGAAAGAAAAAAGAGGAGCGAGGCATGGCGAGTGCTTTGTTGTTGCAGGAAACATTCAGCTATAACACAAACTCCCGGGCAGTTCAGAGCTTGTGTTTGGTTTTTAAAAACATTCTTGTGGCAGAGATAGAGGCAGTGATGTTTCCTGTTTCCTGTACGGGACTCTCACACCACAGCTCCAAACACTGACAAGTCTGATCTCCATTACATGATTGGCCACCGCAGCGTGTCGTGGGGTTGCGTTTCTCCAAGTTGAGTCAGTCTCAAATTTTCACCGCAGGCCCACTGCGTTTTTTGAGTGTCCACCCTGCAGCAACCCCCCCGCAGCCTAAACGCACTACCACCATTCAACATGAATGGAAAGACCTGCGTTTTGCCGGACCGTTGGACGGCCGACGCAGGTTGTCTGAACACAGCCTTAGACATGTAGAAGTGGTTTCAGAACTTAGACCAACCGGTTTTCATCCCAACTCGTCACATACTGACGCTCTGTCAGGAACTCTTGGCGACACCCTGGGTAGATCTGCATGTCAAACCGAACCACGTGGCTAATTCAAACACAACTACGTGGTTAGGTTTAGGCAACAAAACCACGTGGTTAGGGTTAGGGAAAGATCGTGGGTGAGGTTAAAATAAGTAATGTCACTATAGTGACATACAGGACATGACCCGCGGTCTCCTGGGTGAAAGTCCTGTTTTGTTTGACCCATCCACCACCCTGACCCCCTTTCTATGTGGACGTTGGAGCATTTGTTCTGGAGCATTTGCTCTGAGCGTCTAATATTGCCGCAGATGGGTTTACAGTTGAAAGCCCGGAGTGTTTCATACAGACGCTGAACAGAGGCTTGTGCGACGGTATCAGACGCATAGAGCTGGGACAAAGCATCGGTATTTGACGCCCTGGGAATGAGAACTGGCTCTATGGACATGTTAATATGAAACACCATCCATTCCAACTAATAAAAGTAAGCTACACCATCATTTACAGGTATGTGAAAAAATAATAAAGGTAATAAAAGGAAATGTAACATCAATTTGTGTTGGTTGTTTAAATATATCAAAGTTGAAACTTGTAACTTAAAGTAAACAAATGACTAAACGGTCAAATCAAAGTTTAATAAGAATGAATGGAAATATAATAAATGTTTGTCTGCTGGTGTAGGGAGCCATCATCACATGTGAGTTCATGGGATTTGATCATTTGTTTGGCGGGATGGTGCAGCAAATGATACTGATATGGTGAACTGTGTTTTAATGTTTACATTAAACTTCAGATTCATTTAGACAAGACATTCAAATTCTAAAGTCTGACAAGTATTTTCCCCTGTTGAGCATCGTAGGTCAGACCTGGACAACTCATTTTTTTTTCTGTAAGCGAGAATTTAAAGTTTCAAGGATTCAAAATTTCATGAGACCGTCCTCAACAGAAAGACAACAGCATCGTTTGTTCACTCATTTCTGTTTTGGACACTCCGTGAGTTCTCCCTGCACCACTCTTTGTCTAAATGTCAGTTAAGCTCATAAAATCTCCTAATCTAAAAGGCAGATTTTCATGTAATTTACACATTTTTGATTTTAAGGACCCCATGACCTTTCTTCTGGACAAACACATTTAAATAATAACATTATGATTCTTTCCAACACGTGGGGTCTGCGGAACCTCACAGCTTCAAGGAGCAGCTACCGAGGCTGAGACTTTTAGTCTGGCTTATTTTTAAAACCTTGTATGGTGCAGCTTTCAATGTGAGTGAAAGTTTGTTCCAGCAGACCATTCATGAAAAGTCCTCAGCGGCTCATTTAAGTGGACCACCACTGCTAGGGGCCACCTCTTTGGAGGGGCCACCTATTTGGATGGGGCCACCTCTTTGTAGGAGCCTCCTTGACCTCCTGGCCCTCTTCCCCTATGCTTCCACACTACTCCAGCAGCTTAACAAGCATAAAGAGGTACAGGATTAAAGAGGATAAGAGGAGTGGAGAAAGGATGAAGCAGTAAAAACAGACTGTGTGTGTTTCTTCACTGTTCTCTTGTTTGTTCTCCTTCCTCGGGGAGCTGGGTGACCTAAAGGACGGGGCTGGCTGGGTGGGTGGCGGCTTCGGGTGGCAGCTTGTTGGTGTTTTAATTAGTAGGCATAGTGAAAAGATGATTGTAAAGGAAGCAGGGGGAAATAAAAGCAGGATTCAGAGAGTGGGGATGAGCTGTTTGCTCAGCCAAAGCTCAAGAAGTCAGAATAAGGCCCCAGGATTCTCTGGGGACTCACTTCAACATGTTTGTTAGCAGGGAAATGATCTCAGCAATCAATCAGATGCACTCATTTATTCACCTTCTGCTGGTTCACCACACACTGAAGAGTCATCAGAGGTGGTGGTGTTGGCAAAAGAAGGACGACGGGGAAGTAATTGGTAAAATGAAGGTGAGGTATAATATAAAAAATAAAATAATTTTATCCTTTAGAAGATATATACATTATGTCATGCACATGGCCAAAAGTATGCCCCAAACTAAACTACATATGCCAATCCTCACATTCCTGCCATCTTTGACAGACGTGATTCTGACACCATGGACCTTAATGTGTTGCTAGAACACTTCCAATCTTTTTGGGAGTCTCCCTATCAGCTGTTGGAACCTGCTGCAGGGACTTTCTCCCATTCAGCCACAAGAGCATCAGTGAGCTCCAACACTGTGTGCGAGCCCAGTTCACCCCAAAGGTGTTCTTCCACAGCAGACTGGGTAATATTTCTTTATAGAGCTAGCTTTGTGGACGGGGGCATTATCAGTCACTATGGACTAAGTAGAGAGTGGGGACTGGTGCCAGTTGAGTTCCCCTGAACTCAACCTGTCACTGGCTCATTGGCTCCGCCTGTCATACCCACATGCTTCAACAAGTTCACCATCATTCCTGTGCCCAAGAAAACAAGACCATCCTGCCTGAATGACTAGTGCCCAGTGGCTCTGTAGTGATGAAACGCTTTTAACGACTGGTCAACAATTACATCTGCTCCTCACTACCAAGCACAGTGGACCCAGTACAGTTTGCCTACCGTCCCAACCAATCAACGAAAGACGTTGTAGCACACATCCTCCACACCAACCCTATCTCACCTGGAAAAGAAAGGAAGCTATGCGAGATTACAGATCAGCTTTCAACACCATAGTTCCCTCCAGACTTGTCACAAAGCTCATGAACCTGGGATGAAACACATCACTGCATGTTGATCCTTGATTCCTGACAGGTAGACCCCAGGTAGTGAGGGTGGGCGGACACGCCTCTTCCACCCTCATCCTTAACACTGGAGCACCCCAGGGCTGTGTTTTGAGTCCCCTGCTGTACTCCCTGTACACACACGACTGTGTAGCCACTTTCAACTTCAACAGCTAAAACACAGGACTTTCAAGCCAGGGAGCTTCCTGGGGAAAGCAAGTCAAGTCAATTTATTTATAGAGCACATTTAAAACCAACCTAGGCTGAACAAAGTGCTGTACAAAGTTATATTATGTTATAAAAACAAAGGAAGACAATAAAATGCGGAGCACCATGCGGAGCATCATGCGAAGCAGCGTAGCCGGCGTCACAAAGCTCTGTAGCAGCTAAACACATCTACTAACTGCCACTGATACGGCCGAGCTGTGACAGAGTTCTGTAGCTGACTTCACAAAGCTCTGTAGCGGCTTAAAACAACTAGCAACTGCCACTCTGCCTCATGGAGCTCGCCACTGTAGCTGGCGTAACGTCTCCTAGTTAAGCACTATATCTTACATTTTGGTGTTTTGGTGCTTCATGAGAATGTGTTGCAGTAAAAGTTTGGTCTGCTTGTGAGTTTGGCCATCATCTTATAAATTAAGATGGTGTATACATATTAGATTAGAACATTAGTAGTCAAAACGTTAAGCCAGCAGACCTGAGCATGTTGCACACACTCACAAAACAGCGGCCATCTTGGATAATGATTAGACCAGTGACATGACATTAAACTCTGAATCTAACTGTAAACTGCTGATACTTTCTAATATACAGGCGACTCAAGATACATATAGGAAGAAAAGAGACTTTGTACAATACTGCTCAGGGACAGTGGGAACATTGCATTGTGGGAAGAGGCAGGTTGCCATGACAGCTGTTGGCAGGTTATCTGATATTAAATCTTGGCTGTGATGGAGTGGTGGTGGACACCCTGCGGGAGAAGGGTGAATCCTCACAAGCTTGCTTCTGGATTCTGTGTGTGTGTGTGTGTGTGTGTGTGTGTGTGTGTGTGTGTGTATGTATATGTGTGTGTGTGTGCATGCATGCATGCAAGCAAAGCAGAACACAACCTGATGCCAAGTTCCATACAGAGAGAGTGAAAGAAAGAGAAGGGGGTGGGTCAATAGCCCAGAGGTCCTGAGGAGATCCTCAAGTCCATTTTGTGACAGTGAAAGAAAAAAAATGCTAATTGGATGACACTGACATACAGTGGTAAATCCAACGAATGGACATGTGGTTTATAGCGGTAATAAGAATCAGGATAAGACAGCAGACAAACATTCTTTTGAAGAAGCAATCATTGGTTTGCTTGGTCACCTGGGACATCGGAACAGCTCTAAACACAACATTGACATGCAGTATTATCACCTTTAAAGTTGTGGCAAACGAGTTAGCAAACACATTGCTGCATGGGAAGTGGGCACGGGCCCTGGGGGCCTGGATCTAAGGGGGGAGAAATATGTGTAAAAGTATTCAACAACACCTGGATCCCATAGAGACCCTACCAGATGTATTGTAAATGACAGAGTGACAAGAGAAATCATGAACACTGAAAACAGAAATGCAGTGATTTCAATACTAGTGCCCGTCGCAGCTCTTTTATCCTGAGAGCTGTTAGGCTTTAAAGTTGTTTAAATATTCTCTAATTGACTGCCTGATATGCTGAGTAACTTTCTGTCTGTTACAGACAGTAAGAGAAACAGAGACACACAATAGTCTCAGAGTCTAGTTACCATGACAACGGGCTGAACATCACAATAGTGACACTCCCCAAAAACACAATTCTGTAAATTAGTGACACACACACACACACACACACACACACAGAGCAAGTGTTCAGTGTTTTTGGTTGATTTTATGATTTGTACCTTTTTTATGTCATCGTATTACTTGACGCTTTGTCAATATTGCCTTGTTACGCTCATGCTAATAAAGCGTATTGACTTGTAGGTGTGTGGTCTGTACTGACTGGAGCCCAGCATACTGTCTTGGTCTCTGGTACCAAGAAGCAAGAAAAGCCCTCGAAGCAAACCACAGAGAAGAGAAGCTTTGTGGATGCTGTTTCCAAAGTTTTTCGCGCCTTTTCGGATATTTGTCGCCTTTTAACGTTGATGTTTTTTTTTCAAACATTTTTCAAGGATATCTCAACCCCCCCAATGTTGAACCCAATGTTACACCCTTGCGTGGACATACAGAGGAGTGTGTATGGAACATGTACATTACCGGTCAAAAGTTTGGGGTCACTTACAAATTTCCATTCCACTCCATTATAGACAGAATACCAGCTGATCTGAGTGAGTGGCTGATCTTTAATGCAATATCTACATTGCCCATTATCAGCAACCATTCATCCAATGTTCCAAAGGCCCATTCTGTTTACTAATCTGATATCATTTCAAAAGGCTAACTGAGAAAACATTGGAGAACCCTTTTGCAATTATGTAAGCACATAATGTAATCTGAAAACTGCTGCCCTGATTAAAAAAACAATGCAACTGATCTCAGCTGGTATTCTGTCTGTAATGGAGTGGAATGGAAATTTCTAAGTGACCCCAAACTTTTGACCGGTAGTGTACCTGCCTATCTAACGATGCATTCTATCATTTTGACTTAATATCAGAAATGTATATCTATATATCCAGAGCAGAGGGTATGACTGGATAGTAAATCTTAGCACAGCAGAGCAGAGGTGTAATAAATACACCAGGATTTTTTGCATTTCGCACTTTAATTATAACAGTTAATTCTTAGGATGTTGTGTTGTCTGTGCTGTCATGTGTGTCCTTCTTTTGTGTCCTAGGATGCTTTGTTGATCTTATATTTATGTTGATTTGATTTCATGTTGATTTTAGAATGGTTTTTCTGTTACATGTTTGTGTTGTAAGGCAAAAGATTGTAGCACTATGTCCAAGACAAATTTCCACTCGTGGACAATAAAGTGTATTCTATTCTAATCTATTCTATAATACCATGTGAGTGAGTGAGAGATCGTGTGTGTGATTGATCTAAAGGGACTTTTTGTTAAACAATCACATAATGTTTGGAGAACTGGTTTGCTTGTACAGTAAGTTTTTACGAAGCAGCACACTGCTGCATCCAATGAACTCACAGAGTTCTTATTTTATGTTGCATGTCATCAAGTCACTCTTTACATCGTTCACCCTGCACACAGCTTGCTATAAGCCACAGACCTGTCGGGGGGATTAGAAATGTATATTTTTCTAATGTGGTGTTCATCACTGGCAAAACCAAAATGTAACCAATATTCCGATCCCAGCCAAAAACACTTTAACACCCACACACACACGTATGTATACACACACACTGGACATAAATATACATATACACATTTACAACGTGAAGGTCCAAAACGCCAACGTGTCCAGGTTTCCAAAAGAATCAAGATAAAGTGTGAAGAACAAATCCTATCCTATCTTTCAGCTTGATGGCTGCGGTTCTGCAGGACGCAGCAGTGCACGCTAGACAGTCACGTGTCCACTTCGGCGAGCTCCGTGACCGCCAGCCCATGCTCTGAGTGCGCGTTCATACTTTTTATGATAAAGTGTGCACCTTTGAATGCAGAACAAACATCCTGAATTATTTTGCTGTAATGAAAATGAGAAGTTGGACTGAGTGGCAAAGTGTGGGCTAGTTTTATTTCTATATCTTGGAAAATTAGTCAAACTAGACTGAATAATACACACAAACAATATGAGAGCAATTTATGTGATGCATATCAAGTATGAAGGCAACAGAATATTCATGTTTTTCCTATCATTTGTCTCACAACTAGGATCATCTCAGGATAATTTAACATTAGTCCATCCAAACGTCAATATTCTGAGGGACCTAATAACGAAATATTAATAAAATAGAATGTAAAAGGGGCAAGTGTAATAAGCAAATGCTTCAACCTTTTCGGTCAGTATTGATTATTAGTTAAGATGACAGGTGACACTTTGTTTTTAGTTGTTTTACTATGTATATGATGTATGTTATGTTGTATATCTATGTGGTCAAAATAAACTAAACTAAAAATATATTTGAGCACTATTTAGTTGTACATATTTTCCAGTATAATGGTGTGATCCAATCCAATCCAATCCACTTTATTTATATAGCACGATTTTAACAAACACAGGGTTTCCAAAGTGTTGCACAAAAAGATAAAACAGAAACAAGTAGAATAAATAAAAAAACTAAAAATGCACTGCCTGCACACAATAAAAAACATGCAAGTATACACATAAGATCAACACTCTATCTGGTGTTAAAAGCCAAAGAAAAGAGGTGGGTTTTAAGAAGATTTTTAAAGAGAGGAGGCCTGTCTAATGTGCAGAGGCAGTCCATTCCAGAGTTTTGGAGCTGCAACGGCAAACGCTCGGTCCCCTCTGAGCTTAAGCCGAGCTTTAGGCACCATCAGGAGCAGCTGGTCAGCTGACCTGAGAGATCGGCTGGGAGTGTAGGGGTGCAGCAGCTCAGAGAGGTAAGGTGGGGCAAGGCCATTCAAGGTTTTAAAAACAAATAAAAGAATTTTAAAATGAATCCTCAAATGGACAGGCAACCAGTGGAGTGAAGCTAAAATAGGTGAAATGTGCTCGTACTTGCGTGTGCCAGTTAAAAGACGTGCAGCAGCATTTTGTACCAGTTGAAGACGAGCAATGGAGAACCCACTAGCCCCTATATAAAGTGCATTACAGTAATCCAGCCGAATGGTCACAAAGGCGTGGATTACTGTCTCAAAGTGTTGTCTCTGAAGGACTGGTGTATTTTTGCCAGAGGTGCCACCAAAGACCATGACTTATCAGCAGTCAGGTAAGAGTCATTTGAAAATCTGCAGGGAAGTCTTGTTGCGGTTATAGTAACATATAAGGAGCAACAATCTTAGTGCATCTTCATGAATCCATGATCACAAAAACAACTATCTCTGCTGGGTCTAACGTTAGCGGTCTACTGACCCACTGCTGCTGGGTCTAACGTTAGCGGTCTACTGACCCACTGCTGCTGGGTCTAATGTTAGCGGTCCGCTGACCCACTGCCGCTGGGTTTAACATTAGAGGTCCGCCGACCCACTGCCACTGGGTCTAATGTTAGAGGTCCGCCGACCCACTGCCACTGGGTCTAACATTAGTGGTCCACTGACCCACTGCCGCTGGGTCTAATGTTAGCGGTCCACTGACCCACTGCTGCTGGGTCTAACGTTAGAGGTCCACCGACCCACTGCCACTGGGTCTAACGTTAGCGGTCCGCTGACCCACTGCTGCTGGGTCTAATGTTAGCGCCACTGCCACTGGTCTAATGTTAGAGGTCCACTGACCCACTGCCACTGGGTCTAACATTAGCTGTCCGCCGACCCACTGCTGCTGGGTCTAATGTTAGAGGTCCACTGACCCACTGCCACTGGGTCTAACATTAGCTGTCCGCCGACCCACTGCTGCTGGGTCTAACGTTAGCGGTCTACTGACCCACTGCTGCTGGGTCTAACGTTAGAGGTCCACTGACCCACTGCCACTGAGTCTAACATTAGCTGTCCGCCGACCCACTGCCACTGGGTCTAATGTTAGAGGTCTACTGACCCACTGCCGCTGGGTCTAACATTAGCGGTCCGCTGACCCACTGCCACTGGGTCTAACGTTAGCTGTCCGCCGACCCACTGTCACTGGGTCTAATGTTAGAGGTCTACTGACCCACTGCTGCTGGGTCTAACATTAGCGGTCCGCTGACCCACTGCCACTGGGTCTAATGTTAGTGGTCCACTGACCCACTGCTGCTGGGTAGCATACAACCAAACCAGTTTAGCCTGGTACACTGGACCTAACTGGTGAAACAGGAAATCAACATAATTCCAAGTTCAGGTGTGAAACTGAAATGCAACCCAGGAAGTCCAGTTTGAGTAATAATAGATCCATCAGTTTAAAGGCTTCTCACTTACAAAACTCTGAACAGCCATTTAGAAAACAGACACACACATCTCCAGTATGTCCCATTGAACATTTGTGCTTCACTGTGTTGATTATCAGAAAGAAAGTTTTAGATGTCCCAAAACTTTCTGCAGCTGGAAAAAACAAATAAAAAAATTGTATGAATGAATGAAATCATGAATGAATATGAGATTTCTAAAATAAAGATAACTAGAGGTGCTTTTCTGAAACAATTATCAGTGTGCATCAGTGTGTGTCCAGCTGGCCTGCTCTGAAAGTGAACTTATCAGATCAGAAGTAAAGCTGTAATAATGATTCCTATATTTAAAAAGCCTAATGCTGGAGTGGTGAGCCAGTGGTGAGCCTGGGCAAATAAATGGAGGCTGAAGGAAAACAAAGTCTTTAGCACTGTTCTGGGTCACACACAGACATCAGTTATCCCAAAGTAACACACACACACACACACACACACACACACACTGTCATAAAAACAATAAATGTGCTGCCTCACTATTTCCAGCCTCTGAGATGACATCATTATATTCAGGCCCAGTAATAAATGAAGGCGGGGTCAGGGTGTTGTGTACACCAGCAGCATGACTGGTGTGTGTTTGTGTGTGTGTGTGTGTGTGTGTGTGTGTGTGTGTGTGTGTGTGTGTGTGTGTGTGTGTGTGTGTGTGTGTGTGTGTGTGTGTGTGTGTGTGTCTAGTGTCAGCTACACACAGCTAAAAGCCAGAGCAGAACAGCTGTGGATAGATTTAACATTTGAGGTTCTTGAAAGTGTATATGGGTGAAAATGAAAGCATGGAGGAAATACAGTATTATCCCTCAGCAGAGGAAGCAGTAGATGTGCGTGAATCATTGTCCCAGGCCCAAACATGGAGCACTGATTGGTGGAGTATGATTCAAGCTCAATGAGGAGCTCTTATATCGCTGCTCTGTGGTAAACACACTCTTCCTGTCTGAAATGTGTCACTGGTGAGCTCCGTGCTGTAGGCTGTCAGTAGTCATGTAGCATTGAAAAACAAAGATCTCATTGTTTTCAAAGTGTATTTGTTTAGCTTGGAATTATCTCCTAAAGCTGCAGTTGGCATATTTGGATTTTGGTAGCACCAAATGGCAGGAAGTAGTAACTGTTTATATCAGAAGTGTTTTATATGCAGGACCACACGGAATCTGCTAAATTCTGCAGATTTTCACTCTGGATCAGCGTTGAAAACTGGAGAAAAAATAAATAAATTCTGCAGATTCAGTTTGGGCCTGCTGATATGTCAAGTGACATCAGTTAAGTGTGGATAGAGTGCTCGTGTTGGCCAGACAGAAGGATATCAGAGATAGAGAGAAGCACTCTAAAGCTAAAACTATGTAGGATTGGAAACTTAAGACTGTTTGTATCGCTGAGTAGTACCTGGATCCAGCACAAGTTTTAAATATAGAATAGAATATTTCATTATTCACATAGCTCATCAGCTACGGCGGCTACATGTGTAGTCCCTTATTGCCTAGTCTCCCATTGCCTTCCTCCACAGCGCTGTAGAGGAAGGTCTGGCTAGTCCACACAGAATTCTGGGATGGGAGAAAAACATGCTCTGGTTTATTGGCATTTCTTTAAACCAATCACAATCGTCTTGGGCGGTGCTAAGCTCCGGACAGAGCCATGGTGCCTCTAGACTTTTATGATATAAAGTAACATATTTTTTGATTATCAATAAAGCCTCCTGGGAGCATCATTTATTTTATTTTTTATTTTAAACCTATATAATCTCATGGGCTTTGAACCTGTGCTTTCAGAAGTGTTACAGTAAAGTAAGTTCATAAAAGGGCGGGCGAAATATGAATCATCTTTATTTAAAAGCTCTTTAAATACAAATATGGGTATGTTATTATCAATGGATTATATTGGCAACTACACAATAAGAGTCTAACAACATGTCATTTGCCATTGTTGATTGGGCTGTAGTCCCGCATAGCCAGGGTGGAGGAAGGTCTGGCTACACCATACAACATTCCTGGATGGGAGAAAAACATGCTCGGGTTTATTGGCATTTCTTTAAACCAGGGGTCTTCAATGTTTTTTAGGCCAAGGACCCCTTAGCTGAAAGAGAGACAGAGCTGGGACCCCCTACTACTGTATATCATATAAAATTGAGTTGCCTATTACTGGGCCAGAGGGATGAAAATGAATGGATATTCATATATTATTTATACGTCATGTTTTAATATTAAACATGTATGTGGAAGGCACAGCGAATCCTTAAGCTTAAATGTATCTGTGAATGGCTACCATAGTGGCTACCTTACCTTACTTAATAAAGCCTAGCATCAATGTTGTGTAAGTTAAATGTTATTATTTTACACAAGTAGGCTGATTTGTCTTTGCTTATAATTTGTTGTATTCATGTTAATATATTTATTTTAAAAAAAACTTTCAAATTCAATAATTTGGCAGCCCCCCTGCAGTAACTCTGAGGACCCCCTAGGGGTCACGGACCCCCTGTAAATGATCTCTGCTTTAAACCAATCACAATCGTCTTGGGCGGTGCTAAGCTCCAGACGGAGCCACGGTGCCTCTGCTAAATAGTCTCAGGAAGGAACTTGTTTTGGTAGAACATGTGTACGTTCTAAAGTAGTTTTAGTCGTGCAACAGAAAACTCAGATTGGACAGATAGTCTAGCTAGCTGTCTGGATTTACCCTGCAGAGATCTGAGGAGCAGTTAACCATAGTCCTCACAAATCCACCAGAGGTTAGAACGCCAACACAAAGACAGAGGAAGGGGACGTAGCCCGGTTCCGCCCTCCTACTTACTTCTGCTCAATTTTCATTTCCCTTCAGTACTCCGTCTGGGTTTGCGGTATATTCTTGGGTTTTCTCTGGTCAAATATTTGTAGGTCCAAACAGTGAACAGAGGGAGTGGCTGAGAACGATGACATTGAGGACATGCACTAGAAAGATGCGAGCGAAGCCATTCGGTCCGTTGTGGCAACGCTGCCGAATATCCAGAAGTTAAAGCCCGAGCAAGAACAGTCTTTGCTGAGTTGTGTTGGTGGCCATGATGTTGTGGCCCTCCTCCCCACGGGGTTAGGGAACAGTTAGATTTTCCAGCTCGCTCTGTTAGCGGTGAAGGAGTTGGCTAAGGCTAATGCTAGCGATGCTAATGCTAAATATAAGCCGATAGTTGTTGTCGGTCTCCCCTCTTGACATACGTCATGACCAAACGTTAGCGATTGGTTATGGCAGATCCAGAGTGGCTCTGGGCAGATCCAATAGTTTTAAACTTCAACAGAGTACCCGCCTTCAAGGAAGTTAACACTTGTCAATGGAGAGAGGCCAGACTCTCTGGACCAATGAAATGTACCAGAGTCTGGTAGGACCAGGTTAAAGGGGACGGACATCCGGCCCAAATGAGGGATATCCGGTGGAATTTCCAGCAGCACCGGAACAATCCCAGAAATGACACATTGTTGATATAGACTAATTGGGCAGTTATGCCATCCTGTAATAACAGGTTCAAATCAATGTGAGTGTCCCTGGTGTCACAGACTGCGACAGTATTGTCTAAAGAGAGAGACAGGCAGGCAGAAACAGAGAGAGAGAGAGCCCAGAGGCAGACGTCATGTATGCTGCAGTCAAACGACACCAACACGATTACAGACGTCTGTTTGCCCTCATTATTAAAAAAAAAGGGACCAATTTATGCAAATGATCCACAGCAGTGTAATTAGGCGAGGAATATCAATGAAGTAATTACTGTTACACTGGTAGTGGAGACGCTCTCCGACAACACACACACCTTCTTCCTCTTTCCCCAGGGACGGACCACAGGAGGAGAGGGAGCAGAGAGCAGGAGAGGGAACAACAGAGAGACAGAACCAAGCCGTGTGTGTGAATGGAGGAGGTCTCCTCTGAGAGCACCGAGCTAATAATGTGGACAGCTTGGAGCAGGCAGCTTTTGGATGAGCCCTTGGGGTGTTGAGTGGTCTCAGCCTGCTAAATGCCAGCCAGATTCCCAGGAGAGGCCAGCTCGCTGATACAAATATTAAACAGAGGGAGGGGAGAGAGACACAGCCAACCACAGACTTGCAGACATGTTTCTGTCGGAGCAGGGAGCTGCTGGGCTCTGAGACAATGTTCAAAGAAAGCAACAACAAAAAAGGGCTCCGTCATACCAGCAGTAATATGATCATTTTCTGACAGGGCAAGAAACACGATCAGACAGGTTGGAAACAAACCTCCAGGTTAGTCAAACTTTTTGGGATGAGAAAATGAAGGAGAACCATACCCAAACTGTCAGTCTGCATCCATCACGGTTTAGAGAGCAACTTGGTTCAGCTGTGACCTCCTGTACTCACTGCATGAGGGATTATTAACAACATGTCAGATGCACTTTGTGCTCCACTTAAAGTTCTTTAGATGATCTGGATAAACTGCTTGTTTCCAACCTGGAGTCTGGTCGTGTCGCTGTGTTCCAGGGGGTGCTGTAGTCAAGTCCACCTTTGTTGAGTCCAAGACAACAAGACCAGGACTAGTCGAGACCGAGTCAAGACGGAGTCCAAAAAGTTTTGAGTCCAAGTCAAGACGGAGTCCAAATGAGAGACAGTGAAGACCGAGAAAGAAAAGATCAAATAAGACCGTATTATTTACTTTAGGTATAAGAATTTCTCTTAAGTCACATAAAGCTAAAGTACAGCTTCATATTTTAGATGTTGAGTCTTTTTATTCTGGTGTAACAAGAACTTTCTGGACTGCTGATGGAAAATGTCACAAATAACAAGCAACAGCAGCACTGACATGTTCCCACTCTTGAACTTATGACTGGTCCTGAAGAATCCAGAGTACAAAGTGCTCTCTGACGTTGTGTCTGTGGCCAAAATGAAACTGACTGATGTCTGATGATTGAGGTATATAACGCAGCCAGGCGTATCCCAGGCAACGCCCGTTCTAGATGGATTTTAAATGAAACTAGTACCTGTTATCTGAACAAGTGAGCTTCATCAATGGATTTGTCTTGAAGGAGGAAGATACTTTAGAAAAAAAGCATATAGTGCTGGACTCGGTCCAGACCAACTAGTATATTTGGCGAGTCCAATGGTCCAAGTCCGAGACAACATAAAGACGTCTCAAGTCCGGACTTGAGTCTGAGTCGGGACTCTAGTACTACAGCCCTGGTTCCAGTCGCAGCCATTACTTTCGGTGTGAGTGCATTATAATGTTTATTATCATGTTCTGATCAAGTATGAAAAATAAGCTAAAATGGAAGGATGAAGTAAAGTAGCATATTTCATCACTTTACATAGTCCAAAATCAAACTCTGCCCGGACCGGGGATCCAATTCATGCAGTGCCAGCATGCTGTGAGGCAGAAGTGCTTACCACTGAGCCACCGTGCTGCCCTGTGTGAGTGTGATCAGGGCGTTCCTGCAAACAAGAGGCTTCCTATCAGTGAAACTCTCCAGAATAAATAAAGGTAAAAATATGGATATATATTGGTGGATTGTACCTGAAAGCAGTCAATGTGTGACGAGTGGAAGTGGGCTGTGAGCACAGAAACAACAGACTACTTGTTTTTGTGGGAAGTAGTCTGGCCAAGTCTTGGGCAAAGACATGACATAGTGGGGGACACATAAAACACACACTGATGACTGTCCGTCTGTCCGTCTCTCTGTCGCTCACATATGAACTATTGTTGTGAGGGACAGCGAGGATCTGGTTCTTATTTTCTCTCTGGCTTCTTACTGGTAATAAAAATAATGAATTCAACAAACTCCTCAGACATGCCGTCCCACCCCAGGATGCGCTATGAATCCAACATGACATGCCCGCCCCCCCCAGCTCCACCCCCTGGTGGCTCTGCTGCTTTGATCCCCCGGCCCATTATCAATCTGCTGCATAAACACATGCATGTCAGAGACACGTTTAGAGCTGCAGCTCTCCATACGCAGACATGGAGGAAGTGCAGAGGTGGTGTTGGGGTGGAAAGTGAATTTTCACAGATAAAACCACAAGTGGTAAAAATGTGGCATGTCTGCAGCCACTATTTATTGGCTATTGGCTTTCACTCAGGCCTAAGAACACAGAGGCCAGGGGTGTACACACAATCATAAAAAAGCTGCATGATCTCAAATTGTTCCTGTGGTGGAAATTTCCCCTTATTATGTCATGTCACAAACATAGCGTTAGTAAACTAAGGAATGTTCATCAATCCAAAATAAAGCATTCTGTTGTTGCTGTGACAGTAGTCTATATCCACGACGTTCCACTTCTGGGATTGCTCCGGTGCCGCCCGAAATTCCGCTGGCTGTCCTTTTACCTTCCTCTGTCTCTGTGTTGGCGTTCTAACCTCTGGTGGATTTGTGAGGACTATGGTTAACTGCTCCTCAGATCTCTGCAGGGTAAATCCAGACAGCTAGCTAGACTATCTGTCCAATCTGAGTTTTCTGTTGCACGACTAAAACTACTTTTGAACGTACACATGTTCCACCAAAACAAGTTCCTTCCTGAGACTATTTAGCAGAGGCACCGTGACTCAGTGTGTATCCTACTTATCATTGTCTTCTGCCGTTCTAGTCTTACGAGTTGCTCCCTGAGGCTTATTGTCAACGTTTCATACGTGGAGAAAAGGGGATAAGCAACACACCTTGAATTTGCTGTGATCTGACCGCTCATTTTACACGCTGGCGTTCCACGTTAAAAGTGGAGAGTTTAGAGGAGCTGTGTGACTTGATACTCTTTAAGGAATTTAAAAACTCTTTACCTGAGAGTATTGCCATGTCCGTTAGCGATCAGAAGGTAAAAACAGCTATTCTGTGGCTACTTTGGCAGACAAATACATTTTACGCACAGGTGTAACTTTGGGGAATTACGCACTCACGGTTCTGTTTTTGGGGAGAATGCAGAGGTAGATGCGTATTCTTCTGTGCACTCAGGTAGAACCGAGGTGAGGGGTCGATAGCAGCCAGAGTTCAGATAAGATCTGTAACATTTGTCATAAGGAAGGGCATTGGGAAGTTAATTGTTATGCTAGGTCGAAACCGTGTGGGGCATGCAGGCAAAAGGTGCTTGCCTAGCGGTGTCTGTGCCCAAGTTGTCCGCGGTGCAGATAGCTAGTGATGTTTGGCAGGAAAAAAGTGTTGCCTGGTGAACTGAAGTCTTTCTGCCCTTTGGTGTCAGACGGCTTGGTCTCTCTGGTGGGAAGGACGAGAGTGATACAAGGTGCTCAATTTCTGTTTTGGGAATGGGCATGAAAGTCCCGCTGCTACATTCTGATCTCTTTCAGGGCCAAGTGGCTGTTGGCATGCGTCCGGCGCCGCTAACTGAGGATGGAAACGGTGTGGCAGGAGGGCGCGTTTGGGCTGATGTTCCGCCACCGCCTCCTGCGTTTTTCTCGGTCCCGCTGGTGAGAATGCAAACTGATCAAAGCCAAATACACTTCCCAGAGGTTTTTTACAGCAGGTGCAGTAACACACGTCATGAGGCGTGCCAATCTTGATCCGGTGTCTAGTTCTAAAAGTTTGACCTGTGACGCAGCAGAGTTGTGTATGTTTTCCCTGTCTGATGTGCCTCTTTCAGTTTTGCAGGAGGATCTGAAGGCCGAAACAACACGCCGATCCTTCTCTGAGAGGTTTGGTCGAGCAGGTGCTTTCCGTAGAGGAGGAGAAAATGAGCTCTCCGAGTTATTTAATGCACAATGCGCTGTGAAAATAGGTGTCTCACCGTGGGAGTTTCATTGGAGACCCCGTCACCCAAATTGGGTTGCCATTTGAATTCCAGGGAGTTTGTGTTGAAATTGGCTCATGATGAATCTGGACACTATGGGGTTAGGAAAACATATGACTGGGTGCTATGGCATTTCTTTTGTCCACGTTTGAAAAAAGATGTTTGCTGTGTATAGTAAAACATGTCACACATGTCAGCTTACTGGGAAACCTAACCAGAGTATAACACCTGCTCTTTTGTTCCCTATTCCAGCCGCCAGGCAGCCTTTTGAACACCTAATAATTGATTGTGTGGGTCCGCTGCAGTTTATCTCCTTACGGTGATGTGTCGAGGTAACCGTTTTCGGCCACATACCCATTACACACGATACCGGCTAGGTCTGTGCTGCGCACTCATGTTGATTTTTGGTGTTCCAAAAATGATTCAAACTGACCAGGGCTCCAACTTCTCCTCACATCTGTTCTCTCAAGTGTTAAAACCACTGCATGCTGAACTTTCTGCAGGGCTCCTAAGAAACTTTGTGGGTGGGTAGTCATGATGAAGGGGGGGAGGGGGGGATGTGTTTATGTTGTGAGTTGAATGTTTTGTATTTTGTTAAAAAAATGAAAGATAAAAAAATTGGTAATCACAAAAATAAAAATAAACTTCATGCTAAGCACAACACGGCATCAGCTCATCACAATCAAAGTCATTGGAGCGCTTTCATCAGACACTCAAGTTGCTGTTGCACTCAGACTCAAGATTTATTGTGTATTTTATTATCATGTGCACAGTAAAGCTTACACAATGCAATGAAAAACGTACTCCGCTTGTCTTCAAAATAAAGTGAATGAGACAATAAAGCTAGAATAAACAATTAAAAGAAAAAGAAAATGTGCACAATGTGCAAAAGGTTAAATCCTGTAACACTCACCTTCTAATTGAAGATGTGTTTGTATTGTATAGCCTATGATATATGGTTATGGGGTTTGTAGCCAGTTTCCATGGAGGGGTGCTATAGCAGGGCCTGCTGTGGGTTTGTGGGCGGAGCCAATCAGTGCAACTGGGAGCACCTGGCCACTCTCCAGGAGTCTTTAAGATCTGGCTGTCAGCCTGCTCACGCACCATGTTTCTGTTGGGTTGGCTTCAGCCTGGTTACTACAACACCTCTCACTCATCATCGCAACACTGAGGAACATTTCTCATAACTTTATCAGGATGTCAGGGATGGAAGAAGTATTCAAATACTCTACTTCAGTAACAGTACTAATACCACATTGTGAAAATACTCTGTTGCAAGTAAAAGTTATGCATTGTAAATGTTACTACAGTAAAAGTTTGTAAGTATCATCAGGAAAATGTAGTTGTTGTATTAAACCATTGTAGAAAGTGTAAAGGATCCAACCAGCTGTGTGTTTAATGGTACACACACACACACACACACACACACACACACACACACACACACACACACACACACACACACACACACACACACACACACACACACACACACACACAGAGACAGACACAGACAGCTGTGTGTTTAATGGTCTAATCATCTCATCTGGACTTGTAGCCGTTATATTGTTGACTAGTTTACTTTAGAATCAAACATCAGATTTTATAAACTACATGTGTTTTGTGTGCAGGAATCTTAATGTGTAAAGTAACTAGTAACTAAAGATGTAGCAGATGAATGTAGTGGAGTAAAAAGTACAATATTTCTCTCTGAAATGTAGCAGAGTAGAAGTAGAAAGTGGTATGAAAAGAAAAGACTCAAGTAAAGTACAAGTACCTCAACATTTGGACTGAAGTACAGTACTGGAGTAAATGTACTTAGTTACATTCCAGCACTGCAGGATTTTGATGTTCAGTAAATAAATGTTAAACCTTTTAGTTGAAAACTGTGTCTCTCCTGTCTTTGGTTATGGCTTGTGAGCCAGGTCATGACCTTTACTAGATCTAAAAAAAATATTAGTATTAATGTTAAAGCAATAACCTGGAAGATGTTCATGTAAATAAATGTCTGAGTCACTGTCTATGTCAGATAGATGAGGTCACCCAGTGGTGGTGGAGCCCACTGATGAAGGCTTTGGTTTGCAGTATTATGAACTGGGTGTCTGATAACAACACTAGTCAACCTAACAAAAATCCTGCAAACGTGTCCAAATTCACCACTATTTCTGACCAGGAACTACTTAAGCTAGTGAATGAAAGTAAGACTGCCACATGCTGTCTTGACCCAGTCCCTGCTAAACTTCATAAGAAGTGTTTTAGCTGTATACATCCAACCCGTTCTCACTCCCAACTCATAAAATACTGACGCTTGGGCAGTGGCTGTCAGCGTCAGACACAACACAATAATCCTCTTTCAGCGTGTGTGTAGAACACACCGGGCAGAGCAGCAGCTACACGGAGCTTGAAGATGACGTAGTATTAAGAGAGACTACAGTAGAGAGTAATATCTCCCTCTCTTAGGGAGGTTGGTTGGGGGGGTGGACGGGTCAAACAACACAGGACTTTCACCCAGGAGAGCGGGGTTCATGTCCCGCATGTCACTGAAATGATACTGATGTCTTAACCCTTGTGTTGTCTTGCTGTCGACCATGCAACTTTTAGTTTTTCTGGGTAAAAATCTACATTTTGGTCATCTTTTTAGATACTTTTGTCACTTTTCCCTATGTTTTTGTCACTTATTTCAAGGTTTTTGAAGCTTTTCCTGATGTTTTAGTCACTTTTTGCAAAGGTTTTTGTCACTTTTTCTGATGGTTTTTTTTCTGCACTTTTTTCAACATTTTTGTTTTTTTTAAATACATTTTTATTTATAGAAACTTTTTGAAAATGGGTCAGATTTGACACGAGGACAACAGGAGGGTTAAATAACTATTGGCCTGAATCAAATCTACCATTGTTAAGTAAGGTCCTGGAGGGTGGTTTTTAACCAAATTAATTATTTATTTATTTTAGAAAAGTTTCAGTCTGGGTTCAGGGCCAATCATATCCCTGACACAGCCCTCAACAAAGCTGTCAGTGATCTCAGGACTAGCACCGATGCCAACAAAGTCTCAGTTCTAGTTCTGTTAGATATAACTGCTGTCTTTGATCAAATTGACCATAATATTTTAATTGAGAAGTGGGTCAGCCTCTCTGCGAGTGTTCTAAATTAGTTCCGCTCTTGCATATCTGGTAGATATTCTTTTGACTTTCACTATGGGAGATCATGTATCACAGAAATATGAGTTACCTTTTGGAGTTGCTCAGGGACGCTGCCTTGGTCCTCTGCTTTTCTTATTGTACATGCTTCCTTTAGGTGAACACCAGCTAAATGTCCACAGTCAGTGATTACTGGCTGCAGTAAACAAGTGGACGCAGAACAACTTTCTTAAATTAAATGTTGAGAAAACAGAAATATTATCAGTTGGTCCACAAGAAAAAAGAGAGCTAGTTCTTGCAAAACTTGGCAGTTTGGCCTCACAAGTTAAATCAGAAGTCACAACTCTGGGTATTATTTTTGACTCACACTTGAATTTTAAATCTCACATAAAGAAGGTAAGCAAAGCAGCTTTTTTTCACTTAAGAATATTGCAAAGGTACGGTCGTTTCTATCCCAACAATATGCTGAAAAACCTGTCCATGCATTTATAGTATTTCAAATAGTTTGGATTAATGTAATGCTCTCTTCACCGGTCTTCCAAAACAATCAATTGACAAATTGAAACTAATGCAGAACTCTGCAGCCAGGCTTTTAACTAAAACAAGAAAAACAAAGCATAGTACATCAGTTTTAGCTAACTAGCACCAGCTCCCAGTGTCACATACATACATTTTAAAGATCGTAGTTCGAGGTAATGAAAAAGTGAACTGCAGTCTATGACAGCAGAAGTCAGACGTGCTCACACCCATCCACCCCCCCACCCCCACAGCCTGCATGCATGTGAACAGGAAAACAGAGTTTTAACGGACACGCTGCTCACTTTTAAAAGGGTATACAGTTTTCAGTCATTATATTTGAGTATTGCCCAATGTCCCCACTGACCACAAGCCACCGCTCCCTAAACCTCGGAGAAGAAAAGAAAAGAAAGTTCCAGCTCTTTTTACTGTGGCTGGACCTGCGCTGAGTTCCAACACCTCTGCTGTGGTGTTACGCCGTGATTGATGGCGTGGCGTAAACGTTCCCATGCAGATTGATCATGGTCCTCTCAGAGGCTGCCCACGGCCCCTGGCCATGATTTGTGGCTCTCTCAACTTTTAGAGTGTGTCCCAGTGTGGTAGAGGAATGCCAAGCTGTTCTGAGGTCAGTGCAGGAACACAGATCACTTCCTAAACGACTACCACCTAACCTCGTGATAAAACAACAGGAAGCTGATGATGTGAAGGAAGAGTAGCAAAAAAAAAAATTTAAACAAATCTTTACACCCAGGATATTATCTTGTCCTACGGGGCTTTTCATTCGCCCAAGTCTGTATTTTATTCATGTATTATTTGAGTAGAAATTGTGATGATTGTGTTTCCTCAGACAGTAGCATTAACAGCTCCCTGTTTCATGTTGCCCTGTTTGAAGTCGGGGGGGGGCGGGTGGGGTCAGAGGACCAAGGGACATAAATCACTAGTTGGATGAGGTTGGGGCTGGCTGCTGGGGCCAGAGTGTGGAGGGGCGCTGAAACCCAATCTGCACAGTTTTCATCGGGGCTTGTTTTTCTATGCTGAGCTGGGCTGTTGATCAGCTGTGCTATCCAAACAGAACAGGGCTTTAAGGAGCTCCTGCTGTGTCCCATGTTGTCCCCATGCTCCCAGGGGGACTCAGTGTATCTAGACTCCTGGACAGCCTGCTGCTGTACTCCGGGATCCTCACCTGAACGCACTGTAGCTCCTCTGCTTTCTAGTCAAATAAAGCTGCTCAGTTTTACAATCACATATCTCACATACTGTACCTCCGTGTTCAAAGAGGAGCGAAACAAAGAGAACAAGGAGGAGAGGACGAGGAGGAGGAGGAGGAGGAGGCATGAAGACTGTTAGCACATGAGTTAGCATCTATGGTTAGCATCCTTCAGCCTACAGACTGATAATCCAAACGCATCAGTATCACACACACACACACACACACACACACACACACTATGTAGAAGAGACAATATGACAGCAGGCTGCTTCAATGTGAAGAGAAAATATATGGCAAATTTCAATCAAATGTAAAAACATATATATATATGCATAATTATAGAGCTTGGTCTAGAACTATTCTATCTGTAAAGTGTCCTGAGATAACTATTGTTATGATGTGATACTATAAATAAAATTGTAATTGAATTAAAATGAACATAAACTGACAATAGAACATGTATCCTCATCAATAAAAAAAAAACATTGATCATTAACAAAAATAGTCATCACTATTGGCAAAACTACATGGTAAAATAATTGCCATGCTTCTGTATGTTTTTTTCTAACTGTACCCCCCCCCCTTGTTATTTGTGTTGCTATGAACATGTATAGGGACAAGTGCCAACAACTAGCATAGCTTTAGCTAAACAGTCCGATATAATCACTTCTATAACTACAATAGGGCATATCTAAACCAAATCAAAAATGGCCAACAGTCATACCTTAAGACCTCAGCTAATGTAAGCAATGAACTGCGGTTGAACAAAGAAACGGCGATTAGACAATGATGTAATAATAGTTCCAGGCCTCCTCAGACACGGGCCCAGGTTCTGATCTGCTCTACCACGCCCCTCTTCTTTAAAGGCCCGAGGCCAGCTCGCTCCACTCCTGGTCCAAGTCAAACCAGATCGTGATGCTTCTGCCCCAAATCACTCAACTAGTCCATCCAACTGGACCCAGACCGTCTCAGTGCTCTGCTGTTGGTAAGTTTTACCACTCTCATTTTCTCTCACATTAAATATCATTGTAATTGTAATTTTCCCCCAGGGCTCAATAAAATATAAATCATTATCATTATTATTATTATTATTATTATTATTATAATCCTGTGACATTCATTATAAATAATGTCTTGTATATGTCTAATACAGGGGTGTCAAACATACGGCCCGTGGGCCAGAACCGGCCAGCCAAAGGGTCCAATCAGGCCCACTGGATGACTTTGCAAAGTGTGAAAATTGCAGAGAAGTAATTGATTCCAATTCCAGATGTACCACTTTAATCTCAGAGAATATCCAAATTCTTTTCCCGTAAATTTACGACTTCAATCTCAGATTGACATTATTATCATTATATTATATTATTATTATTATAATATAAACATTATTATTTTCCAACAACGGCCTTAGAACACTGTTGGAGCAGAATCAACTAGTGTTTCTCAACATCAAGTTTCTGATCTGTCTGGAGAGGTCTACTGGTCTGGCCCACTACTCTAATATCTCTAATGATTTTAAATATTTCTAATATTATCCTATGATATTTCTCACTATTGTGTTATGACTTTAATTAATTATATCTATATATTCATATCTCACATATGGCTTGTTTTTTATGGCTGTCCATAAAAAAGCCATATGAAATGAGCTTGGCTGTCACCATCACAGAAATATAAATAATAATACTTTTTTTGTTTTAATCAAATTATGGAATCTTTTTATTTCTTTTTTTAAATTTACAAGAGGGTCAAATGAGAATGGACAGATAGGAACATTTAGTAACGGACAGATGGCTCATATGAACACTAAACACTAGCCACAAAGAGTATGTTGAATATTTGTAAGCTACACAATATGTGTAAGATAAGGCAACATTTCCAAATTCAAGCTAGCCTTTTAGCACTTTGTTGGTTACTCTTTATAATAAACCTTACTTACATTTTTTTTATATAAATATTATTTACATATTTCTTTCCGGTAAATGTAAAATATCCAGTTTACCACTGCTATCACTCTAATTCATCGCTAAATGTTTGATTCATAATGCCCTCCTGATGCTCAGAGAAGAGCCCTGCACACACACACACACACACACGATGCTCTGTGTCTTTAAGAGACGTTAGGTTGTTTGAAACTCATCAAACCACCAGGACCTCCCTATAATAAATAATATTTTCCATCACTGCCTGCAGAAATCTTGGTTTTATTTTGATACAAAGCTGAATTCAGCATGTTGCTTCCTGCACTCTCAACATTCAATTCAATTCAATTTTATTTTATTTATAGTATCAAATCATAACAGGAGACTTTACAGATAGAGTAGGTCTAGACCACACTCTGTAATTTACAAAGACCCAAAAGACCCAACAACACCAGTAATAACATATCAAAATATACATGTTTTTGTATCTTTTTTTTTTTTTTGTCTAATTTGATTGGTAAATTCTATTTTATTCAATCTCAGTGATTCATATTTGATCTCACTTTTATTTTGGCATTTTTTTTGGATTGAAGTCGTGTGCAGGTTCAGGGTTTAATAATAAACCTGGCATAGCTTTTATTGGAATCATCTAAATGTAACGATGAAATGTTTTCAGATGGTATTATAAAAAAACTGAAACATGAAGAAACACAGAGAAGGGTTAAGAATGTCTGAACTTCCCTGTTTCAGCTGGAAGTGTCTCTGCTGGAGTGTTATCGGGGGGGAGGGGGGAATCCAGCACGCAGCAGAACACAAAGGGAAGCCATGCAGCGGCTTCAAGACATTCAGGGACAGTCAGACAGCCCGCCGCTGTCAGCACGCTGTCTGGAGACACGCTCAATACAAGAGGCAGGACCACCCAGCTGCAGGGTATCAGACACATCAAGCTCATCCCACTGCTTTATTACTCTCTCTATACTATATATACTCTCTATAGTCTCTGTGCCTTTCTGACAGAAATCTGACTTTTAAAGAGTCTTTCCATTCTCATAACTGCTCTGATTTATCTTATTGTTAATTGTTTGAATGATTATTAGCTTATTCATTTCTGATGATTGGATTCTAAGGTGCATTACAGTCTCTGGAGGCCTGGCAGTCCTCTTGTGTTAGATATACACACACTGCACACACTACACACACATACACTGCAAACACAAGCTGCACACACGCTGCACACACGCTGCACACACGCTGCACACACACTGCACACACACTGCACACACACATACGCTGCACACACACTGCACACACACTGCACACACACACACGCTGCACACACGCTGCACACACACTGCACACACACACACTCGGACTCAAGTCGCACTTAAGTCACACAAACAGCTGACTTCAGACTTGACTCGGACTCGAGCTTCGAGACTCGTCAACAACAATCCATATGATGTGACAGACTTAGGTTAATATTTCACCAGGTCCGAGGGCTACCCCATAAAGTTCTCCTACAACTGATTTTGATACTGGACTGTATGGATGGTAGCTACAGGACATTCTTTGAATTCATAAGATTTAACAATACAGTGTTAGGGACAGATCAGATGGACAGTGACTGGAGACTTGACTGGAACTTCCAAAAAATGACTTGTGAACATCTCTGCACTGCACGCACACACACACACTGCACACACACTGCACACACTGCACACACACACTGCAAACATGCTGCACACACACTGCACACAAACTGCACACACACGCTGCACACACACTGCAAACACACCCTGCACACACACTGCGCACACACACACACTGCACACACTGCACACACACATACTGCACACTGCCTCATTCTGACAGCATGGACAGCACTATCATTTACAATTGTATGATAATTACAGATATTTTAATTATAGATGTCTGATATTATAGATATTGACATTAAGAACAGCAGCACAGGAATCCTGCAGTCATTCATCAGATCTGGGTATTATGAACAAAAACAACAGAATACAATACATAACTCGTATATGTATATTTTGTGTCATTTTGAATAATTTCCATCATTTCAGTGTGATGTTCTGTTCCTTGTTTCAGCTGCTGGACTTAAAGTGATCGACACTCAAATAGTTTCACACAGAAGGCCTGCAGGCCTGCAGGGAACAGGCCCAGTGTTGGTTTAACAAACACTGGAAGCCTGCGGCTCAGACACAGCCAGTTAGGTTCTGGTAGTTCTCTTACCCCCCCCCAGCCCTGAGCACACAGATAATTCATATATAAATGTGTTTAGTACTAGTAGTGGAGAGAGCTTACTGCTGGTAGTGGGCCCGGCAGTACACGGTGCTGTCTCTGATGAAGCAGGTGGCGGTGAGCGGCCGCTGGCACGCAGCGCACTGCAGACACCCCTCGTGCCAGGACGCGCCGCTGACCCGCATCAGGAAGCGGTCTGAGATGATCCGCGTGCAGCCCTCACACACGCAGGCCCCGCCTGACAGACACAGAGCAGGGTCACAGATTCACCTGAGTCCTGGTTCAGTTACCGTTCCTAAAACACTAAAGCCCAATCTCTGAACCAAATGCTGGGGGGGGGGGCACAGGAGCAGTGAATGTTGATTTTGCTGTTTCTCCATGTTTGTTAGTGGACTGTCATGTGCTTTTCATTTAGTTTTCTTTGTTCTTTGGCCTTTTGCAGTTGGACTACTGTATTGTTCTACAATATTGGAGTACTTGCACTACCTGCAGTGTACAAGATATTCACTGTACAAGTTGTGATACACTTTTCTTTCTGTAACTAGATGCCCTGAACACTGTGTTCTTGATTTTTTGAGGTAATATAATAATGAATGCTCTGTAGTGTGTAGTTATTGACTGGCTGTGTGTATGATCTGAAAGCATTGTTTGATTTTGAATATAGTTTGAGCGAAACTCATGAGTCATATTTCATTGAAGGAAATGTCTCTGTTGTGTGATATGAATAAATAAAGGCAACATTTACCCAGCATGCTCTGTGCTCACTTTGTTTGTTCTCGCTCTTTTATTATAAGATAACACCACAGTATGTCTGTCTGCAGCAATATCCACATGTATATTTATATATATATCATCATTTACACTTCACAAGCTCCTCTGATGCTGTTTCAAGGCTGCCCAATGTGGGGCCCGTGGGCCAAGTTAGGCCCAGTCCTCCTTTGTTTTGGCCCGCCATATCTTTTGACATGCTCATGCTTATTCTCCTCTTATTATGAAAGTGCTGTAAAATCCTACAGTAATGAAATGTACATTTAGTGCAGCTAAAATTACTTGATCAGAGTTTTATGGGATGTAAAGCACTGCTGGTGATCTTCATCACAAAGGTGAACAACACTTTCCTTTTAAATATGTTTATGCTCCCAAAACGATACACTGCAAATTAATATAATTACTGTAAGGCAGATTAAAGAGCTGTGTTTTTATTTCAAAATTTTATTTTAGATTTAGAATGTTAATTTTCTATAAAATATAAAACATTTTAACGTAGTTTAATTTCACACAACCATAAACATTTATTTTTTGCCCGTGGCCTCATAGTAGGAATGATTATGATATGACTTCTGACCCTTCATATGAAAGACTAAAGATAGTAGGAATGATTATGATATGAAAGATTCAAAAACAACTGGGTGTAAAAAACAGAATGAGAAGAGACAACACTGTTTGGATCCAGATAAAATTCCATTCTGTCAGAAATTATACTTCATTATATTATTATATTTTATTACATCTGGAACAAATAACTCTCTCCTCAAAGGCACTTTTAGGCTACTAATACAATCATATTAATAATAGCCTAATACGTATATAACCTAAATATATATATATATATAAAATACCATAGGCCTAAGGGAAGGCAGAATAAAATAATACGTTTAGAAATCATCAGTCCATCTGTGTGTGTGTGTGTGTGTGTGTGTGTGTGTGTGTGTGTCTGCAGAGAGAGACTCACCTCTCCTGAGTTCGGTCCTGTCTCTCTCTTCTGTCTGGATGTCTCTCAGCATGGTGGAACCCGCAGCAGGCAGAGCGCTGCCGACACGCGCCTCTCCGCACGCTCCTGACTGCTATAGTCCCGCTCGGCCCCGCTCTGTCCCGGTCTCTGTAGTCCCGATCTGTCCCGGTCTGTGGGCGTCTGTCCCGGTCTCTGTAGTCCCGCTCTGTCCCGGTCTCTGTAGTCCCGCTCTGTCCCGGTTTGTCCCGGTCTGTGGGCGTCTGTCCCGGTCTGTGTAGTCCCGCTCTGTCCCGGTCTCTGTAGTCCCGCTCTGTCCCGGTCTGTGTAGTCCCGCTCTGCTCCGGTCTGTGGGGGTCTGTTGGGCCCCTCTCACCTGTGGATGGTGCAGGCTCGCGCTGCGGCTCCGCCAGAGGGAAGTCTGGGAGAGTTGTGTTCCCGGGGAGCATGAGATGCAGAGATGATGGAGACCAGGAGAGATTCGCAGTCCCGGACCTGATGGAGCTCTGAGGACCCGCCTTCAGACACACACACACACACACACACACACACACACACACACACACACACACACACACACACACACACACACTTGAACATCTGAACTGACTTCTCCACGGCAGGACTTTACTCTGAACCATGTGCGCGTGCCTCTTGTGGACAGCATCACGTGCTGGGGTTTGAGGCTATTTTCCATAAAGAATGGTTGAGTTTATTACTGCAGCGCTGTCTGAAGGCGGAGGGCCTGAGAAACACACACGAGCCACTGATTGATTTAGTTACCCAAAATATAGATCACATTCGACTGAATTTTAAATTATGAAAAGTATAAATGAGTCTTTTGGTGTAATGATGTGCTGGGCCTGTCCATGCACATTGTATATATTCTGATTCTGCTGTGGAAATATGTAGGCCTATTGCTGAAAAATTCCGGACGCTACAGGCCTAGACCTATCTATATTTAAATATATCCTATAATGAAATATATTTGATGGTCGCACCATGATACCATCTGGAAATATTGCACATGTTTAATATATAAATATATATCCATGTGTAGAATTAAAAAATCCAGAACTCTGTGCGTGTAATAAGAGAGCCGCAGCAGATAATAAAAAATATGACAATAGTCCTACTGTAAACAGGCCTACATTTGACTATTTATTCTCTTGCCTTATATGTATGTATTGTCAGTTTATCTCAGTGGAGGCCTATTGTCCTTCCCCTGTCCCCGTTGTGGGATTCATTCATTAAGATTTGGAATCTGGAATCCTGACGGAGGATCTGCAGAACATCCCGCGCTGATAAAACGCTTATTTCCCCCACCCGTTTTTCACAATATGCTACATATTAATATTCATCTTTTAATATGAATGATTCTGAGCAGAGATGTGAAGGTGCAGGCCTGAGATCAGCTGCACCGGGCCTATATGAGATATGGCTTGTGTTAATAATGGGAAATGAAATATGGAAGATGCGCGCGGGTCAGACTCAGATACCGAGGACAGAACCGTAGATATATATATGAATCATGTATATGATATTATATGATATATATATATATATATATATATATATATATATATATATATATATATATATATATAGTAATATGATACAAGACTGTACGGATGGCTTGGCTGGGTTAAAAAGGAAACATTATGTTAATAAAGCCTATTTATGGGAGAAATGGCAGAGCAAAATTAATTTTGTTAAGCTGAGAAAACAAAGAGATATGCAGTAGAATTATCATTATTCCGAGTTTCGGCTTCTCCAACAAAATCGATTTCAAAATATAAAAAAAGACATCACACATCCTGTCAGCACTGATTTCTAGTTTCAGCTCGATGAAAAATATTTCAAAAAGGAAGGACTGACTTCATCTGAAATTAAAAAGAAACAGAATAATGTGAGTACTCTTCTGTTAATGAACAGCTTACTGAAACATTTCATTTGTGTGTGTGTGTGTGTGCGTGTGTGTGTGTGTGTGTGTGTGTGTGTGTGTGTGTGTGCGTGCGTGCGTGCGTGCGTGCGTGTGTGTGTGTGAGTGTGAGTGAGGGCCCATGCTGCCCCCCCGTGGCCGACATGGAGCCCGGCCTGCAGAGGGAACAGCTGGGCTCGGTGCTGCAGACATTACATCATCATTGAATGGGAAAGTGTGTACACACATTTGACTGGAAGGCTAGTTATGTTGTTATTTTTTTGATAATTCAGTGTGACAACTTACCCGCCGATGGGGCAACTCGTCACAAGTGCACACTCTCTATTCAACAGTCTACAACTCCAAAAATGAGATAAGATATGAAGATGTAATGAACAGAAAATATGGGCCCAAGACTTCCTTCTTTCATTTGGTGAGACATTTATACCATTGTGATGTACGGTGGCCAGTGAATGTCAGACTGCTCTCCCCTACTCTATCTTATATAATAATACCAGTCCATCTAGCTGTATTCTTCTATCATTGAATCATGGGCAGGTAGCCCTGAGGACAGGAAACATTTGAGCTGTGTTCTACACACTTTTCCCACTGCAGGTGAATAGGGTCAGCATGGAACTAACTTCCCAGCTGATTACAACATCAAAGCCCCTGAACGCCACACAGGGGTTTTACTTCTTCTGGCTGATTAGAGCAGGAGTGTCAAACTCACGTTCACTAAGGGCCACACATGGAAAATGAGAATCATGAAGGGCAAGACATGTTTAGTTTATTGACATGTTTTATTTACTGCAAAAAGTAACATATTTTTGACGTATATGTGTCATATAGCCTTCTCATGTGCTGTTTGGTCGACATGAAGCCCTAAAAAAGTCAACAACTAAGTTGTTAGCCACCATAGAGTTTAGCAAATAGCAAAACTATGAATTATTATTACATTTTTTAAAAGTAGCTGGCTCCCAGCAACCTGTTTCACAGCCTGAATATGGAAACACTGGTTGTGGGAACATTTGAGTCGCAAAGCCGCAAAATCTGCCAAATTCTGCTCTGAGTGTCACATGATTAAAGTTTGAAAACGGTTTCTCGTCTTTTTGGTTTGGCGCTCAAGGCGGCCCAACATTTATTGTGAACCTAAATTAATATGCGGGCTGGATCCAAACCTGCGAGGGTCCAGATCAGACCAGATCAGGTGTGTTTGTACCATGTGGACGCGCCGACAGTGTTGTTGTCATTACTTAGAACTCCTCAAACTACGCACTATAGCTTTAAGAAAAACAGAAAGAAATACCTACAAGTTAAAAATGATCATATCTAAAATAGAATTAAAAACAAACATTAGAAGAGGTAGGTTTGTCCCCTTCAAAAAAATAAAAAAGAACCCACTCCCCAAAAGAGTGGTGATATAATATAATAACGGTTCAGGTGGGCTCAAACACACACACACACACACACACACACATATATATATATATATATATATATATATCCTTCTCTTTTCTTCCTCTCTTCCTCCAGGAAATAAAGCTGCCTTCAAGTGAGCTCAGAAATGCCCCCCCCAGTGTTTAAACCAAACCTACGGCCTTGATCAAAGCGATGCTAAGAAAAGAGGTCTGTCTCCCCAGCCATCAGAAGCTGCTGACTGTCTGTAGCTGGGCGGGGGGGTCTCAGAGCAGCCCCCACACATCCACCTCCATCACATTAACAAGCAGCGTGTGTCACAGAGAGTAAAGGGTTTCTGAGGAAGCGTTGAGCAGCTGCTGTCAACACCTTTTATAATGTGTATGAAGTCAGTGGTGGAAAGTTGGCCAGCCGCTGTGGTGGTACCAACACAAAGCACTCTGGGTAGTTGTGTGTAACACACCACAGTAAAAGAGACACCATGTTGTACACACATGTGCTGCCGGTCTGTGTAGTCTTAAAGGTTCTGTCCTCGACATTCAGAACATGAATATGGCAGCAGACAGATATCTGCTGTGTAGAGACAGAGGAGTCCCACTCCCTCGGTGTGGTGTTTAAATGGCTGATTGAGTGAGTGCATGCTGCTGGGCAGGCGCTGCTCTCCACTCTGTACTGGAACCGGCTCCTCTGGCTCTATGATGAGCATGTGAAGGACTGGTGCTGCTGTGAGCTGACTCAGGATCCACAGAGGACCCATCCATAGTCTTTCACTTTAATTTAAAGAAGTGAACATTTAATAAATAGTTTTGTAATTGCTTAGTGTTTTGTATGTGCAATAAAATACATTTGGACCTTGACAGAGTTTAGACAATTAGGACAAAAATGGACCACACGCTCTCCATTTTGTTCAAAGGTTTTGTATTTTTTGGTGTTAAACTGTGTGTTTGGCCATAATATGTGTTGCATAAAATATATCAGAAACCAATGAGAAGTTAGAAAGTGGAGATGGTGACGCCAGGAGAACTACGGAGCTGAATGCATTCCCACCAATGAAACATGTCGCCATGCAGAGAGGACGGTCATGTGACCGTGATGCTGGAAGACAACGAGCAGGGGAGCATGTATCCACGGAGGACAAGACCAAGGCCTTGTGTACTCTCTGCAGGGATGTCTCCGGGACATTCAGAACACCACATCCAGATTTAAAGGTGTCTGTGTCCAGTCCAAACACTGCATTAAAGAATAACATTCAAAACATTCAACAGCGACTTGTCTTTCCAAAGTCCAACCAACAGACCTGACTGTTTTCATCGGGACTATTCCTGCAGTAGAAAGCCGAGCCGATAGCCTCAAATCTAAATATCACAGCCACAGGGTGTTTGCCCTCTGACTTCAGATTCCTTTAATAATGGAAATTTGAATTCTTTCTCTAAGTCTGATAATTTGCAGACGTATTAAACTACCCACATGACTGGAATATCCGTCACTGATCCTTACTGTGTGCACTTCACATGACAAATAAAAAACAAATGTACATTGAGTTTTTCCACTTTCCACTTTTTACAGGTTTTGCAACTCCAGATGTCTGCTGTTTGCTCCGCTCTATAAAGCTGCAGCGGTGGCAGTGACAGGAGAAGACATGTTTGCTGGAGAGCTAATTGACTCAGTAAACCATTCAAACACACACACACACACACACACATGAAACACTGCAGGAGAAGTGAGCCACCAACAGTGTGTAACATGCAAAGCCATGAAAGACAACCACCAAGACGCTCTGAGGCTTGGAAGTTTTAATAGAACACAGAGAAGTATCAAAGTGGACTCGAGGCTGCACTTTTCATTCTTTACACCACAAGACAAGTTTGCTTTTATAAGACCCTTTCAAGCAGTGTAATTTGTCGAGAGGTTGATCCTGCTGGGAGACTGATTGTGCTCAGATATTATCTGTCAGATCTCAGCATCCTGTGTGATCATGTGAAATCTCTGCCTGGAGGTGGTGCTAGAGTCCAGCTCACAGCATTAGTGCTCCTTATTGTTGATGTCAATATTCCCATTAGAAAATGTTTCTGTCATTATAACACTGGTGGGGGACCAGTGTTTATCTGACAGCACTGTCAGATAAACTCACGTACCCCTTCATTCATTCCTAATGTGTGTTCCTAATACAGGGTTCCCCCCCAATGTGTTCCAAGCCTGGTGGCCCACCAGGCCTAAGCTGCCCCCCACCTGGCCTAAGCCAGTGGGAATTATTTAATATATTTTTAAGACGTTTTTTTTAAACTACAGTTACAGTGGGGCGGCTCGGCTGGAAACTTTCAAATATTTTCAAATCTCCAGTCAGCCTATGAAATCTGTCTTATAGTTTTTATAAATTCTCAATTTAGTGATTATCAGAAACTATTGGGCTCTACATTAACACTGCCATCAGTCTGGGACTGGCTCCAGCTGGGCCCTCTTCAAAAAAAGACACTTGCCACCGGGCTAAACTACTTTTCTGGGGGAAACCTGAAATGTATGACACTATTCATTATATAAAACTGCATATTGTTAACTTTTTCCTACTTTTTGAACTGTCAATAACTAACCATGTATCCATTTCTTTCAGCTAACTATTTGCAGTGTTGAGTCAGTAGGCCTACTTTTAGCTAACCCAGTCAGCTGCTTATGCACTATTTTAAGCTGAATTATTTCAACTGCTTAGCCATTACTTTTAGCTATTTATTTCTACAATGTATTCATTACTTTTAGCTAACGACCTGTTTAAACGTATGTGCTCACTTGCTAACTAGTTTTCAAGCACTCTTGCATAACTGCAACATCTAGTCAAGGTGTTACAGCTGATATATTCTTTTAATCAAATCACAATTTCTAGGATTAGTTGAGCTGCTCCACAATCTTTCCATGTAGCCCATGGCAACAGCAGATGTACAAGTACCCCAGGTTGGGAATCCCTGCATTATGCAACCAGTTTATAGCCCAGGGTTAGATGTGTGTGTGTCAGGTGATCTGTAACAGTTAGATGTGTGTGTGTGTGTGTGTGTGTGTGTGTGTGTGTGTGTCAGGTGGTCTGTAACAGTTAGATGTGTGTGTGTGTGTGTGTGTGTGTCAGGTGGTCTGTAACAGTTAGATGTGTGTGTGTGTGTGTCAGGTGGTCTGTAACAGTTAGATGTGTGTGTGTCAGATCCTGATCAAACATAGTTTGTGTTGAAGACAGTGTTCACGCTTTCCCCCAGAAAAGTAGTTTAGCACGGTTGGTGAGTGTCTTTTTTTGAAGAGGGCCCAGCTGGAGCCAGTCCCAGACTGATGGCAGTGTTAATGTAGAGCCCAATAGTTTCTGATAACACAATCATGGACAGAATCAAATTTAAAATTTACAAAAGCTATGAGACAGATTCCATAGGGCCCTACATTAAGTCAGTGCTAAAAGCTGACTGGAGATCTGAAAAATATGGCACTGGGCAACATTTTGATTTAAAAAATTCTAAATCCAATTCCAATTCTTCCTTTTGATTCTGGTTCTTTGAGGGCTGGAGTTGGAACGGGTCACATGCTTATTTCACAGATAAGAGGAATATGTCATTTAGATTTAATGGTGATTAACAGTTTTACCGGGCTTTTTCAGCCAGACTTTAGAGTTCTGCTTACTGAGCTCCACGGCTGCAACACAACAAGCACCTGGAAGAACAGTGGTCGCTATGGAAACCAACACTTGCGCGTGTTAAAATTTGAAACCGTTGGAACCGGTTCTCGATGCCCAGGTCTTAATAGGACTGAAGTCTAAGTTTCCCACCGAGCCGCCCCACTGGAACTGTAGTTTAAAAAACGTCTTAAAAATACATTACAAAATAATTCTTAATTAAATAACCCTGATCTTACTATAGTATAGTCATTTTTTAAAACTCAAATATCTTCATCAGTTAACGCTTCACAACATCCAGTATGGACAGTCTTGAAATGGAGTGACATCACCATTCTTTGCCAAATAAATGCAACTTTAAGTCAATACTTCAGTTCATCAACGTTTAATAAAACTTCCTTATACTAATTCAACTGATGCCGTTTTGTTCATTGTTTTGTAAATAAAACCTATTTATGAGACTAAACATGGGATCAATAAGCTACAAAAAGAACTGACCTATTGAAACGTTACACCTCATGTCACCATGCAGAGTAACAGACATATATCAAAGCAGGCTTGCTATTGGTTGTTAATGCAGACAGTACACACAGCTTCACACAGACATGTCAGCTGAGCAGCTGACAGCCGTTAGCACAACATGGTCACAATACTGACATGACTAATAAATTAGACAAACTAAAAGTATAAAATAAGGAGTTAGTCCATGCATTAATGACTTGGTAATATTGCAGACACACATGGAACAAATGGAGTGAAAAAGCTAAATAAAAACAGCTCAACGCAATACTGCATCCACCCAGAGGACATGTCCTAACGTCTCCATGAAGGCCTGCTGGGGATGGGAGGGGGGGGGGGGGTCCTCTTTTAATGGGAAACATCTGCACCAAGTGTTGCGTTTCATTGACAGTAGCTTAACAGCTAAATCAGCACGAACAGCAGCAGTGAGTATGAATGATACATGGAGGACGGTTTGAGATTGCATTAAAACATCTGAAGAAGAAATATATGATTACACACAATGTGTAAAACACAGAGCTGAGGCCCTGGACAGTATTTAAGAATTTCTGGTACTTCAGTATCGGCGTACATGTTTGCCCTTAAATAGTCTGGATCAAGGACAGCTCATTCCCTTCCCATTCTTCTCTCTGGGTAGTTCTGTTCTCAAACTCTGTTCTCTTCGGGAAACAACAGCAAACTTCGAGCTAGCCAGTTACAGTTACACTGAAAATGTCAGTTTTGGTTCTTTTCATTTTCTTTCTCCTATCCCAGAATGCATCTGTGGCGATAGAGCTGGACATGCGAGACTAGCCCGTCAGTAACAAGAAACATTATCACAGAAATGTCAAATATACAGTATGTGGGAGGTCATGTGGAAAGTGTGTCCAGCAGAGAGCGCTGACAACTTGACTGTGTAAAATACCAGCTGTTGATATTGGTACTAGTGTGAATCATCCTGTACTGCTGGGCTCTGACGGATCAAATCAAAGATTGGATTACAGGAATTGCCCTGATACAATCCCTTCAAAGTAAAACTTAAACTTTACAAGACACCATTTAGTTCACAGATTTCCCACCAATGAGGAGCCGGTTCCTGAACCAAATCATAAGTCATTCGATACATTTCCAATGCTGAAGGCATGGTTGTTGCCCACGGCGACTCCTCCGAGTTGCTCCATCCAAGAAAGTTCGGCAGTGCTTGTGTTGCTGGTTAACACACACTGTGGTTAAAAGTCAGCCTGGCTCAGAGCTCCATGAGTGTCATTAGAACTGTACTTGGTCAAAACTGCTAATTAAAAAGATCCAGCTTGTAAAACAGATTCAAGGTAAAGAAAAAGGCTGTTGAAAAGGGAAGCTGAAATAAAGAGCTGCCATTGTTACAGAGGATACATGTGCACTGGAGGCTCAAACACTTTTCACGTTCCCAATGTGCTCAAGGAAAAAAAAGCACTTTTTCAGCAACATCTTTCAGTTTGTTAAGCAGTTTGTAACTTGAAGAGTAAATTGAAATAGTGAAGACAGTTGTGATGATGCACAGAAACCAGGGCTGGGTATCAACGCTCAAACCTCTGTGTGGTACCAGCTGATCAAAAACTGTTGGCAAGGATGCTCAGTTACAAAGAAATGCTGTTTGGGTTACTGTATTTCATTTGACATTTATGTTTTCACCAACCCAATTTCCCAATGACTCAAGATGATTCTAGTGGCAGTGGTAGTTTTCTGAATGCGTCAACGTTATTACGATCCTGGCGGTTTCTGGTACCCGTCTGTAGTAGATGCTCTACGTGGACAGTAAACTGGAGACTGGATCCAGTTGCAGCAGCTAGAGTAATAGCAGCCAGACAGAATTCACAGAACCCTGGTTACATACGTAACTCTCTGCAGCTGTGTCCCAGTGTGTCGCTTCACCGTACATGTGGAAGCCTTTTATGAACATGTGAAGGAGGGTTTCAGATCAAACTAATACAAATGTTTATATTCATAGTAAGGTATTGTTGTGGTGTTGGTACCAAACTCAAGTGTTGATCATTAAGATGGAACCGTGATACCCAGCCCTAAACAACTGGCCGACATGATCACAGGAACACAACAGTGGTACAGTATGTGTGAGGAACATCTGTGGCAAACAGGAAGCACACTGACACAATCCCAAACACAGAGTGCACTCACAGCCACACCGCTATATTACAGTAACATCTAGAGAACAATGACATCATTCCCCATCAGGATATGCAGTACAAGCTTAAAAACTAAATCCCATAACATAACATTTCCTTTTGTATTTCCAACACATGAGCTGGGAGGATAGGCCCTGTGGTGCCGGGCCTGGCCAATCACAGAGCAGCAGCTGGGCCAGGAACAAGGAAACATGATGGCATGCTGGTCAGAGTGGCCTCCATCATGCTTCATCTTCAGGCTGGGCGCGGTGTCTGGCAACAACACCTCACCATAGTTTAGGGGAAAGAAATCTGATGAGTGAGAGTCCTTTCACTTTTCCTTCAGCAAGAAAGGACTGTTTTGTCCAACAATGGGTCATTCCATCTCATTTTAAAAAGCCAGCTCATCCATGTTGGACATAGTGGTTTCACCCAGAATCCCTCAGGGTTCTGCTTCGGTCTGCTCTCAGTGGTTTCGCTTTCCTTTACAATTTAACAGCACAGCTAACACATAGAGACCATGACATATTTGCTGTTGTAGTTTCCTCCTCTCAGGGTGCTCAGTAGTGGTGTACAGGTCTCTCCTGCGGGCCGGCGTCCTCAGGCCTCAGAGCTCAGGGAGGTCCTGGTTGGACTGGGAGGGAGGCGGGCCGCTGCACTGTGCTCCGTGCGGAAACTGTAATCATACTGACAGAGGACAGCCACACATCAGTCCTTTGTTATGTGCTCTGGCAGAAAGCATCTCATCAAATCATCTGCAAAACATCTGGGATTCACAAGATGCAATCAGACTCAGGACCAGACTGGCCTCTGGTGGACACGGGGGGGGGTCAGCACAGGGACATGTGCTCTGACCAGAAAAGGCCAACCCCAGATCTCACATCATCTGCTCTTAGAGAGGCCACTGCTTCCCACACACTCATCAAGTTAAAGGATCATTGCTGTGTATTACAAGCTGGTTCTTTATAGCAATATTGCTTAGGGCTGCACAATATATCGTTTTTTATCGTCATCGCAATATCAACTGTCGCAATAAACACACAAGACAATCAGAGATTTTATAATAGTTGAAAGAAAATATCAGTAGAAAACTGCCCTTTAAAATGTAACTGTCATTCTTTTTTAGCGCTACCTTTAATATTCAATTCAATGTTCAATTTGTTTAGGGCTGTCCCAAACCACTACTTTTTAAACGATTAATCTAGCGATTCTTTTTCCGATTAGTCGACTAATATAACGATTCATTTATCGATTAATCTTCGATTCATTTTTCAATAAGCGATTATTTTCCCATTGCTCAATTATTAACAATTTACACAAAACTAATTTCAATAAGGTTCAAGCCTCTATTTATTAGAATTGTTTAACACTGCACAGTAGTGCAACCTGAAGCCAGATGTACACTATCAATCCAACAACAAAATGAAGTCACTTTCAGGAGGAATACAAAAATAAAAACTTAAAGTAAACAGAGCAAGTGCAAAAAGAGTAGCCTGTATTTGCTTTTTCTAACAGTAGTAGGTCAAATAATGAATAAGCTCTTGTTTAACATCCACTCTTCTCCCTTTAATCTTACAGTAAAAAAGTGCAATTTTAGCAACATATGAAATCAGATGTATCAAATAAATCCAACATAAGGCAGGTTGCAGAGTGTCTGATATAACAGTCTGTAATCGATTGGGTCACTGATGATGATGGTAAACCAAAAACATAACACTGCCGACTGACAGCGTTTGATGATGCTTATTGTTAAGTCATAGCGGAGCATTAAAAGATTCAACAGACTAACGTACCGTTGGGCTACTACTGGGAACACGTTCCTGTCACTATGTTGATAATCACACACATCTACAGTGCATGTTGTGTCCGAGCCCGGCCCAGCCCGACACATTAACTGGAATTATGAGCCCGATTTAAACCCGACAATTTTTTAATACGTGGGCCTTTATGACTGACGTTATAAAGGACTCGTGAGATATCTGAAACTCTCTGGCCTGGTTGCACAATTATGGAAGACAGTGCTACAGATGGGGGAGACACGATGTAGCCCAGTTTACCTCCCACTCAAGTCAGGTCAGGACATCCACCCAGAGCTACGGGAGAAGCTGGAGAGGCAGAGCTTTCTCCCAGCCGAATTAGGCTAATAAAGTCAGGATTAATAAAACACAAATACTTGATGAAGGGCCCGGCCTGGCCCGGGGATAGTGGCGGGAAATAGCGTCCCGACCCGGCCCGTGGGTCAAGTTCGGGCTCGGGCCGAGAATCTAAACTCTACTTGGGAGGGAAAGGGACAAAAAGGTGAGCAGAACTTAGGGTGTTTTGCTGCTGTTATCCTGACTCAGGGATCATTCTACAAAGTCTACAGACCACCACGTTGTTGTTAAGAGTCAAATACTCCCACACTTTAGAAGACCGTGTGCGAGCCTTTTTCTCAACGTGTTGTTGAACTTGTGAGGAATCCATACTTGCGCTGTTGCTGGAGGCAGTCGGGTATTTATTGATTTCTACACGTGACGCGTCGATGCAAATTATTTGTGTCGACACATTTACGTAATCGTCCCAGCCCTAGATTTGTTCAATAAAAGAATATTGGAAATTATTTCCTGTCATTTGTTTTAAACTCACCAAGCAGTTAGTTGTATTTTAGCAGAATACTGAAATATTATCTGTTATAATATCTGTTTATTTATCACAAGTAATATCGTTATCATGATATTCAACAACGTTGACGCATATGTCCCTCACATCGTGCAGCCCTAATACAACAAAGTCCAATGAAGTAATGGACAAAGCTATGAACATTAAATTAACTTGCCATTAATTGGAAATCTCCTACATGTTATATTACATAATGTTATAATATTAGCAGAACTACAGCAACTCCAACTTAATTCCATCTGTCTACTCACCTCTTTCTCGATCTCAGCCAATGACTTGATAGTAATGCCCATCAGATCCACCTGCTGCAGCTGGACATGGACAGCACAGACACTTTGTTAGGGCCGACTCACACATGGCCCAGTTAAACCGTCCCCTTCTTTTGACTAGTGTGGTCGCTCTGTTCCGTGCCCCGGCCCGCTGGAGAGAGGTGGGCCAGGACACGGTCTGGTTGGACTCGGGCACAGTACGCATCAGTTTGATCGTAGTCTATATCAACGACATTTCAGTTCCGCCGGATATCCGTCCCCTTCCTCTTTCTTTGTGTTGGTGTTCTAACCTCTGGTGGATTCATGAGGACTATGGTTAACTGCTCCTCAGATCTCTGCAGGGTAAATCCAGACAGCTAGCTAGACTATCTGTCCAATCTGAGTTTTCTGTTGCACGACTAAAACTACTTTTGAACGTCCACATGTTCCACCAAAACAAGTTCCTTCCCGAGACTATTTAGCAGAGGCACCGTGGCTCCGTCCGGAGCTTAGCCCTGCCCAAGACGACTGTGATTGGTTTAAAGAAATGCCAATAAACCAGAACACGTTTATCTCCCATCCCAGAATGCTGTGTGGACTAGCTAGACCTTCCTCCGCAGCGCTGTGGAGGAAGGCCTGTCAATGCCAGACTAGTGTGATCCCTAAACGTGCCTGAGGACGGATCTGACGAGCACTGAATAAGCAATAAAGCTGTTAGGCATGCGAGAGGGCCGCGTGTCGCCGCGCCCCGAACAACTACACAAAGTAACCATTACAGAGATGGACTCCAGTGTGCTGTACCAGAGCGCTTCACTTCCTGTTTTCAAACCCTAAAGTCACATCCGAATGACGTAAGCGCGCTGCGGCCCTGAACGTTTTACTGCAGTGCGAGTGCAGACCAGCGGGGGGGCAATCATGCTCGGTTCAATTAGCAACTGGGTCAAGTGTGAGTACGGCCTCAGTTTAACTTCAGACTCTAGTGTTTCCTGTCACCCTCCCACTCTGTTACTGCTATAGATAGATAGAACAGGTTAAGCATTATTTTACACTGGTTCTATTAATCATCAGTGTTAAAAGCACAGGACTGGACCCCCCCCCCCAAGGCTGACCTGCCACCAAAGAGCTAAACATTCAACTCAGGCAACTTACATCAGACGAGGCACAGGCAAACTTGTCAGAGATCATGAAAGGCACTCCATCCATCGCTGAAACAGACAGTTCAGATAAATGGGTCAACAGCAGCAAAGAAGTAACACAAAACATATATGTAATATGACATAAAACAGAAAAAAAACAGAAAGTCTCCGTTATCGAGGCTGAAAACTGCATTTTGTGCCATTTGTGCATGGAAATTTCTTTAACACATAATCGATAAAGAAAATAAATAGTGGGCGATTATTTTTCGGTTTTCTGTCAGCCAACTAATCGTTGCAGCTCTAGATATCATATTTTCAAATGTCCCAAATACAGCCAGGGAAAAAAAACAAGAGTAGGTGAACTCCTGGTGTCTGTCATATACTTCACAATGATTCAATGACTCCAACAATATCATCATGCTATTTTCAACACTTTGATGTGTGTTCTAGTCCTATTTCAGTCACTGTGGGTGGGGGGTAATGCCCAGGCCAAACTGGATGTTGTAGTAACGTACACAAGATGGCAGTGGCCACATTTGAAGTACTGTGCGGTATTATAGTGCGTTCCATTTGTACTCAGAAATCAGATTTCCCGAGGTCAAAGTGGGAGACACGCCCCCCTGACCTCGGATTTCAGAGCTCGGAACTCAGACAACCTCCGAGTAGCCTGAGCTCAGAATCCAACATGGCTGCCCCGTGCATCAACATTTAGAGAAAGCTGTAGTGACATACAGTTCATCAGCTCCTCTGTCTGTCTTATTTGTGTCTCACCAAAAGTCCTGTCCAATTTCTATCTGTGGACATGTTGCTACGCTGTTTGGATGTTGGTATAATATGAAAATGGCTGGTGGATTTAAGACAAAAAATAATAATTTATGAATGAATCAAATTTGAACATATGTGTCAGTGGCTTGTTGATCTTTACATTGTTAGTTGATTTCCTAACCTGGTCTGGGCTGGGACACACATTCATACGGTTTGATAAAGTACTGACTTTAACTTATCATTGCACTTACAATAACGAGCACAGCTGTCCTCAATTTAGGTCATTGTGTTGTCTCATCTCCTTTTTATCCTGCATCCACCGTGTGTGTTGTTTGTGTGTGTGTGTGTGTGTGTGTGTGTGTGTGTGTGTGTGTGTGCAAGAGTCAGTCGCGGGGGAAACGGAGCAGCAGCCCCACCCACTGCAGAGAGCCGATAGCCAGGATTGAAACGGCAGCAACGTCAGCGACTTTTATATCGTTCCAGCGTACATTGATGTTAAAATGTATACAGGTTGGCAGGACGGTCTGAAATGTTCTGCACGGTCTTTCGCTGTACGTTTTGCTGGTAAATGTGAGATGTTCGAGTCACACACGTCTCGTCTTCTTATCACAAACAAGGAGATGATCAACCCGTTCTCACTCCTGCTTGGTCCTTGGCTCTCAGAGTGCACGTGGGACTGCTGGGATTGGACTGGTCAAAATTGCGAGTCGCACCCAATTCGCAGTGATTGGTTGAATTTGCGTGAATTGGCGCGATCGTGACATCGCAAAATCCTGGAGGGACTGATTCCCAGCTCCGTCTTCCGAGGGAAATGGAACGCACTATTAGTTCACAAAGTGGGGACCCAGGGGTACCCCTTTAAGTTAGCTAGCACAAGCACAAACAACACTGCTAGTTTGAATGTTCCTAATGAAGTGGATCTATAAGTAACATGGGATATAAAGTAATTTAATTTCTGCAAACTGGCTTCCATTCACCACCTCACCATCTGCGCCACCAACCCTCTCCATCTAAATGTGTGTACACATGGGTCAGAGCCTCGTAAATTTAGGCCCATTTCCTCATCAAGTTTTTTTATAAATCACAATTTATGCTTAGAAAATTAGGCGTTTGCATATTCCACGCCCTTTTAGTGTGTCCGCAGTGGTTATAAATGAATCTGTTAAAGAGAAATGTATTAAAGGCTGTTAAGGCTACTAAAAATACTTCTGATATTTTCATGCTACAGTGGAGATAAAAAAAGGTCTGAACCTGCTGAAAAGACTATAAATATCTAAGCCTCCAAAATAGAATGGCAGAAAAAGAGACTGATGAGCTGCACTAAGCTCTGAGGCTGGACTGAGGCACAGCAGGCTTTGAGCTGAACGCTAACCCCCACAAGCTAACGTACTGTAGCAGGTAATCTTTTGCTAATCAGGAGTAAACACAAAGGCTGATGGGAGCGTCATTAGTTTTGCAGGTATTTGGTCATAAACCAAAGTATTTGACCCATTTTATTGTTGATAAAGTGTTAAGGTTCACTCTGAGTTCTTACTGGCTAACAACTATTCACGGGGCATTTACAACTCTTCCAGGCAAACTGTACATGTAGTATGAAGAATGCGAGTCTTCCTTCTGGATGGATCGGCACATTTTTCAAAAAGACATTTGTGATTTGGTGGAGAGACAGAGGATGTGGAGAAAAAGACCAAGTGCTGACCTGAGATAGCATACAGGTTGGAGTTCTGGTGCTCGTAGTCTGGCCTTGTAGTGTTCTTCCCTCTGAAGCTGGCTGGGAGGGTCATGGAAATATGTCTTGGGACAAAAAGAAAAAAAGAGACATACAGCATCTAGTTAGTTGAATGGAGACAAACCCTCTGAATCTATGCATCTGTCTTCTGCTTTCCAGTTGAAAGCATCACCTTTTCCTACTTCACTGACATCTAAATATAGACCTGTTTGAGGACTGAATGTTCATTATTGCATGGGCAAATTTGTGTTAATGCACATGTAATAACGTAACGTAAATAAAAAACAGGCATTCAGATACTGATTTGAACGTTGGTTACCGTGGCAACAGTCAAAGCTTTCGGGTCAGTGTAAATGCAGGATACATGTGTCCAAACGCGTCATTAGAGGGGACTTACTTGAGCATGGGAGCGGCTGGGACCGGCGCCGAGCTGGAGGACGAGGTCACGGTGTGGACGTTGTTGGTGGTTGGTGTGTGCGTGGAGTCTTGGGCCCGAGGGACGGTCCCCATGCGGTACCAGATCCCCATGTTGTTAAGCTCCCTGTTAAACCAGTACATGAACATGCTGAAAAGACTTGCTCAGATAATGAAGAAAGGTTACAGGCTGAACAGAAAAGCATGTGTGGACTTTGTCTTTTGCTCCAGCCCCTCAAAATGTGAGTTCCATCCCTCTTTGTAGTCGTGTTGTGTCTCTCTTTGGGGTTGTTTTGAGTCTCTGTGGTCATGTGGCCAGTTTGTGTCTCTTTTTCACATCGTTTTGGACCATTATCATTACCATATCTATGTCTACAATGTTGGAAAAGCTAGGGAAGATATACTCAAAAAGCTTGCTAGAGAAGTCCATCTACAATCATTAGATCTGAGAAAAGTCTTAGTTACATAGGGTTAGGGTAAGTGCCGCCCAAAACGGCTCAGATGCTGCACCTAAACCTTATAATGGCGGGAAAACCCTGACATGTATTTCCAGAGATGCTCCAGGCCCTCCCCTACTGACACAGTGTGTTTTTCAGATACTCCCTGTGCATGCACTAACACCTGAAAGAGTGGAAAGGTTCATCTTAATCATCCATGTGGCTCGATGTGTGGGAGAAAGTTGAAACTGCAAGAGTGGAACGGTGGTTTCAACTACAGGCCAAACTATTCCAATCCACCTGGATACTAAACTACTACTACTTTAGATGATCTTCTATGGACAACTATTTGTCAAGTCTACAACCAAGACTACTGCCCCATCACGTGCCAGGCTGCTCACCCTATAAAGGTGTACTGTGGGGGGGCCTGCTTGGAGCGTCCCAGGATCCGGATGTCACAGATGGCGGCCTCTGTGGAGTCCCGTGGGATAAACTTGATGCAGAGACGCCTCTTCCTGAAGGCCTGCTCCTCTGTGGGACACAGACAGACAGACAGGCTGCTCATCAACGATCCAACAATGCCAGAGAGGCTCTCTGAAGCCAACATCCTTGGTGATTAAAGGCTTCATTTCAATCATTTTCAGACACAGTGTTACCACAGTGATGCTATAAGTAGGGCAGGGTACCGAATGTTAGGTACCGACCAAATTGCCTCTAAAGTATTGAGTATGGAAAAATGCCTCGCCATTCAATACTCAATTTCAATACCAAAGGAGTAAATCTCATCAGTGTCAGTGAGCCAATCAGCACGCAGCATGCTTCTACAAAGATCTAATAATGTCTGTGATTGGCTGTCTAACATTACACATTACACAGAGACAGCTCACGTAGTAGGAGCTGAAAAATAAATACAAAGATTTGTGCCGTAATGTGTAACTTCTTTTTGTTTAATTAAATTGGTATCGAAAAAAGTATGGTTTAGGAACCGGTATCAAAGTCACAGTATAACTTACGGGTGTCAACAGTCTCCTGGATGGGGATGAACCCCACAGGCAGAGTGTCCTTTATATCGATCAGCTTCATGTCCACAAGAACATTGCCCAAATGGCTCTATAAAAGAAGAAAGAAAAGAAGGAGAAATGGGAACAAAGCGGGGACTGAACGGTGCGCGGTGACATAAGATTGTAACATGCATGGCTGGTCGTGAGGGGAGTTCCTTACATTTTCCTTAGAGAAGACCCTGGTGAAGCAGAGGTAGCGCGTCACCTTGGATTTAAAAAGGCCATCTTTCCACAGGTCAGCATCCAGGCCGTCTGTTGTTGCAGAAACCTGGAGGCAAATCAGTTACAATCTGTGGATGTCACAGGATTCCTTTAACCTGTCAACGACCTTTTCATCAACCTTCCACAGAAAGATTACATTTGATCTTTTTCAACGGGCTAAAATGCCTGATACATCAGAGTAAAACATAATCATGACATCCACTGCAGCTGTAAAGGTGACAATTCAATGTCAGCTGTCTACAATGGGCCCAGTTCTTTCACAGCAGAATGACATGGGAAGATCCTTGTGTAGTGGTACAGCAGCTGCTGTGGGTTTACCTGTGGTAGAGCGGAGAGGCTGGATTGTTTCAGACAGCAGCTAAGTTTACTGGACACATTTCAGGATCTGTGGCAAACTAAGAGTAACACTTAGACCTCATTACATAGAGCAGCATGCTGTGGCTGTGTAAAACTGCGGCGGTGGTGGGTGAGAGACTGCATGTAGACAGAGCAGATTGAAATATCGCTTCCTACACATTTATGTCTGTTGAACAGGTAAATATTGATAAAGTACTGGCTTTGTACTCACAAAGGTTTTATAGCACTTACAGTAACGAGTGTTACTGTGGTGGTCATGATAACAGCTATAGGAATGACTTTGACCTATGCCATCTAAACTGAAGATTATTTAACATGGTCATTTTGTAGTTGTAGTAGCAGCTATCTGTCCTGAGTTGAGTAACTTACCACATCATATCCAGTGGGGGCCCTGTTCCTGGAGGCTACCACTCCCACTCCAGTGATTGGGTCCATGTGCATCTCTGGCAATGCTTCAGAAAGGTCCCGGACCTCAGGCATCTTTGTTCTGCAGCAAAAAGCAACAGAACAAAGTCACTTCTTGGAAAGTGATCGAAGGATGTGGGTGAAGGGTGGGTTTACCTGAAACCTGCATTACACCGACTGAGAGTATATCCTCTAGATCAGGGGTCTTCAACGTTTTTAGGCCAAGGACCCCTTAGCTAAAAGAGAGACGGGTAGGGACTCCCTACTACATATACTCTATAAATTGAAGTTGCATTAAACTGGGCCATATGGATGAAAATGTATGGCAGTGAATCCTTAAGCTTAACTGTATGGCTACCATAGTAACCTTGTCTTCAATGTGTAAATTACATTTTCTTTCACAAATAGGCCAATGTATCTTTGCTATTGAAATGTTAGATTCATGTTAATGTATATTTTCAGACATATAATAATGTTTGAAAAATTATTTTTGCACTCACTCTGAGGACCCCCTAAGGGGTCACGGACCCCCTGTTGAATATTCTGCTCTAGGCCAGTGGTTCCCAACATGTTTGCCTGCTAGTTTCCTGGCGTCGTTTCATTTCGCTAGGCTTCATGCTGTCATTAGCTAGCTCCTCGACACATATGAGCCAACGTTCAAACGTTCCTTTAAGTGAACTGAACAAGACGTTTTTTGGTGTCTAAAATGTTCCAGTGAACTTTGCTGAAGTGAAAACACACCGTGAGAGGGTCAAAGTTTAAGATGAAAACACAGACGACAGCCAAAAACAAGTTGAGGTCTATTTTAATCTCCTGAGTTAGCATGCAGGGGTTTTTCTCACCATTATAAGGTTTATTTATATATATATATATATATATATATATATATATATATATATATATATATATATATATATATATATATATATATATCAAAAGCCACTTTGGGCACCACCTAAGCTGAATTAAAAAAAACTAACTAAAGGACTTTCCTAAGATCTAATGACTGTAGTCGTCTCCAGTGGACTTCTTTAGCGAGTTTTGTCTTTAAGCTTACTTATTTATTATCTTCTCTAGCTTTTCCAATGTTTTAGACACAGATATGCTGATAATAAACAGTCCAAAATGATGTGTGAAATTGCATAAAAACATAACTTTCTTGATTTTAAATTTTCCCCTAAACCCCCCTCCAAATACGGAGTTAAGTCTTCCACAAACTGAGAGAAAACATTGGCATGGTTAGCATATCTAAAGCATCACCGGCTTTATCCTCTCTTTTAAAATATGTGGGACTAAGTGAACATCATGCTGTGTTGAAGATGACTTGAAACTAGCGATTGAGGTAAAAATAATCAATGTTCATGTTAAAAAATAAATGTTTATCTGCAATTTCCTATATTGGCCCCAGTGTGTGACTTCACTGAGTCTAAACTGTTTTTAGACTGAAAGGCTAACTATCCAGTCTTGTGTTACACTGCAACATAGCAGCATATTAGTAACAAGCAAGCTGGGTGGGATTTCCACAGAGCGAGAAGCCCTCCTGATGCTGCCAGGACAACAGAGGCCGCCTGCATGGCATCTCCATGACTACCAGAGTCATCTGTTCAGGGCTGTCACACAAAGAGAGGAAATAAAAGGCTGACTGACTCAATACTGGTTTGTCTCAGTTAAAAGAACAAACATATAGACAATATACAACAAATAGCCAAAGATATTTATTTTTAAAAGGGGTTTTATGGCCCAGAGTTGAGCCTCTCCTGTAGCTCTGGGACCAATCAACAGGATTAGCAAGGTTAGGGCAAATATATTGAATGTTTAAAGGCACAGCGATAAGGTCTGCCAATGCAATAAAAGGAAATGGATGTACCCCGTCTGAGAGGAAGTGCTGCATGACTTAAAACAGAGGGGAAATCTCTCATCTGATGTCATTCTATTGAACCAGAGTCTTCAAGCAATGCACCATGTTCAGATGCAATAACAAATAACCCACTGATTATTTTTGTAGAAACAGAAAATATTATAAAGTATATATATAAATAAATAAAGTTCCATTCTAGGGAAAAAGAATAGATTTTTAATAATTGTCGCAAAAAATCACGATACATTTGTTTGTTTTTTTACCTGCCTTAAGTGACCCACTGACAGGGGTCTGTTCTCTGCTGTCCATAAAGGGACTGAGAGGAATGAAACGGTTCCTAGCAAACCGACTTCAACAGTAGACAGCACCTTTCAGCCATTGGCTCTGCAACACTTGCTGGCTTTCTCTATCTGTTGAATGTTTTAGTGTCTTGGCATTAAACATAAGTTTCTGCCATGTAAATGTTCCTTAAATGCTCTATTCAAACATGACAGGCCAGAACATATATGGTAAATGGAGTGCAAAGTAACAGTATAACACTTTTCTAACTTAAAAAGACGCTTTGCAATTCTTGCATCTCATTCACACACGCACACACACAGCGATGGCAGCGCAGCTGGCCTGCCTGCCCATCGGGAGCAACCCTACTATTAATGGACGCCCGCTCTACCCCCAGCCAGCCAAAACCATAGAGCTGCAATGCTCGGGCAGTATTTGGTACATGCTGCGCCAGAGGGTTTCCTTCTCCCCACAGCTGGAGAACAGCTGTGAGTGAAATAATAAATGATAACCCTCATATTGCAGTTAAATTATTATCTCTGTGGCTTAGGCAATGGACAGTTTCCTGAAACATTAACGTTATGAAATGAGTCTGAAAATGCAAATGTTGGCATGTTTAATAAAACATGTTTAGGAAAAGCTATTGTGACCAAGTTTACCACTAAAAACAATCTGGTCTGAATGCTTCCCTGTGCTGATTTGTACATGTTGCTTATGAATGCATTAAACATGTTTGGTCTGATCTTCTTTATTCATAATATGGAGGAAATTAAACCTGATTACCATTGTTTGTTCTTTAAGTAGCTGGAAGTATCTGCAGAAAACATATAGCCTGATGCCAGAACCCGGATCATACATTCGGTGGGCCTTAAAAGCAAATACTTTTTGTCATTTACAAAGTATTTAAATTTAACTGTGTTTGTTATTTTGTGAAAGCAGCAACTAATGCAGAAACTCCATTAAAAAATAAGTTTGTTTAAAGCAGTCTTGTTTAGTAGAATACACGTTGCTGTATATGACAAATTATTTGCTCTTAATTGAAAATGCTACTTTTATAATGTACTGATGCCACTTAAATACAAAAGGAGAGAAAAGGCAGCATGAACCATTTAAAACATAATAATAAACGGATAACGTTTACAGCATCAGTTCGTGTGTATAACTAGCTAGCTAACGTTAACGTTACAACGAATTCACCACTAGCTACGCCCCGACCCTCATCATTTGTATCAAGTATCAGTATGTCCTCTTCATACTGGGCCAGGCTGGTTTGACACAAACAGCTAACTAACGTTAACCCAACTGATAATACTAACCACGTCAAAATGATATTAAACACGTGTTTCTCTTGTTCTTTTAATACGGACCGTGTTTGAAAGGCAGCGGAGATAGCTTGTTAGCTATGCGACAAGCTAACAAGCTAGTCAGCTAGCGTTAGCCCGCTGGTAGTAACCATACACAAACGGCCCAAGCTGTCTGACGGTAACGTTGGCTCGGGTTTCCCTGGCCTGCCCGGTGGGCGAATGTTATCCACCAGGCGATTTAAGAGATCGCCATACATATCTGAGTTATTGTAGTACCGTTATGCCGCCGTCAATAGCAGATTTGCGTGCTATGGTGTCCCCGACTCTGCAGTGGCTGCTAATGTTAGCAAACTAACGTTAGCTCAGTTACCTTATCGTTATCGTTACCTAGCGAGGTTAGCGGTCTCCGTGTGTTTTCTCCCGTGTTATCCTCTCTCGTGCCTTTTCCTATGGCCTTTTCACAGCTTTGGGGACATTCGCCTTTTCAGGAAATTGCTATAATCAGCGAACCAATCCAAAACATAAGCTATTTTGTATATTTGCATTGTGGTTCTCCAGCTAGCGGGTTTAGGAGGATGCCATCTGTGGAGCTGTTGGGAGGGATTGGGAAGGGAACCGGGGAGTGATCACTGAACCAACTGGAGGAGCCCCCACTCGCGCCCCGGTGCCTACGCATTGAACACCGATGTAAACACTTGCTAATGAGGCAGTCAGTATATTGCGTTTTTGGGCGCTTACTCTTAAATTCTCGATAAACATGCCTGTGGGTGAAGAGGCTGCCTCCAACCTCCTACATTCATTTCTCCAGACAAAAGACTGCAGGAGAATATCGAGCATAAACATTCACTTTTCTTTTAGGTGTACAAGGCTGGATAACCAACCAGACAGAACCTGCATCATGTCTGGTCTCATGGGCCCTGAATTAAATTCTAGTTTGAAGGCATTTTGTTTGAGTATTGTGCTTACATGGTGCATCTAATTATAAAGCATGGAATCTGGGATGTTGGAGTAGGCCTAATACTAACCCAAAAAGGTTGAAGCACTGTTACATCTAACTCTCTGTGTGTGTGTGTGTGTGTGTGTGTGTGTGTGTGTGTGTGTGTCCGTGTCCCACATGCACATATAAAGTGCTTTGAGGTCATCCTGTAAGTTATTTCAGAGTACAGTTGGAATGGGCACTGCATGGTTTGAATATAAGTATAGCAGCTTTTTAACTTCCTGAGGCCATTGAGCCACACACATATAGCAAAAAAATTAAATAGCCTAGGCTACTTTCTATATTTGTACAAAATTCATTAAGCAGGACAGGGACACCATGAATATATGACTATTTATTGTGTTTATATCAGTGCAAGCAGTTCAGAATCACAAGGTAATAAAGATTTGCAGATAAAGGATTTGCATAGCAATTGTTAACCATCCACACACAAAGCCCAATAAATAGGCTTAATTATATAAGGCCTAGGCCTACAGCAAGGCCTGGAACACGACACAGGGCAGTGGAATGAAATCCTAAGCCTTGGCTGATACAGCTGTCAGCAATACTACTCCCAGACCCCCTGCCAATATTAAAAACCAAACGCAAATAGACAAGGACTGAAAACAGATACAATGAATATACGAACAAGAACACTGATGTACATTCACTTGAGAGAAAAAAATAGGCTGTTTTCCAAAATTACAAGCTGTGGATCACAGGTGACCTGAAGGTTCTTCTGAATGAGAAGAAGAAAGCTTTCAGGTCAGGGGACAGACAGGAGCACAAACTGCAGGAGGAACTGAGGGAGTGTAAAGACTCCTACAGGAGGGAGCTGGAGGCCAGACACAATAGAACAATGTGAGGGAGGTGTGGACGGGGATGGAAGAGGTCACCGGGTGTGGGGGTAGAAGAAGACAAACACCAGGCAGCCGTGAGAGAGCAAACAAGCTGAGCTGTTACTTTAACAGGTTTAGCTCACAGCCATCCCCTGCCTCTTCTACCACACCCCAACCCCCCACACCTCCTCACTGCCTGCTCCCCTGCGGTGTGCCCATTGGACCCAATCCCCCCCACCAATGCAGCACATCTCATCTCCCCCCTGAGACTTGACAATCACACCTGGCCAGGTGAGGAGACAACTGAAGTGGCTTCAGCGCAAGGCTGCCGGCCCTGACGGCAACAGCCCCAGGGTCCTGAAGACCTGCGCCAGGGTCCAGCTGCCTGATGTCTCCAGCATCTCTTCAACCTGAGCCTGAGCCTCAGATGGGGCTGTTGCTGTGAAAGACGTCCTGCCTTGTCCCGGTCCCCAAGAAGTCGACTCCATCTACCGCCCAGTGGCTCTCACATCCCATGTGATGAAGGTCCTGGAGGGGCTGGTCTTGGCCTACCTTAGGCTGCAGGTGAGATCTTCTCTGGACCCTATACAGTTTGCCTACCAGCCTCGTCTGGGAGTGGACCATGCAGCACCTATCTGCTGCAGCGAGCTCATTCGCACCTGATGGCGGTGGCGGCACTGTGAGAATCATGTATTTAGATTTCTCCAGTGCATTCAACACCATCCAGCCACTGCTGCTAGGTGAGTAGCTGCGGTTGATGGTGTTGGAGCGTCCAGGGTCTCCTGGATCACTGTCTACCTAGTCTCGCTTTGCCAGACTCTCCTCCAAAGTGCGCTTGAGGAGAGTCTGGCTACTCCACATAGCATTCGGGCATGGGAGGAAAATGTGCTCTGGTTTAATGGCATTTCTTTAAACCAATCAGAATCATCTTGGGCGATGCTAAGCACCGGAGAAAAGCTGTGGTGCCACTGCAAAACAGACTCGGAAGGAACTTATTTTGGTGGAACATGTTCACGTTCAAAAGTAGTTTTAGTCGTGCAACAGAAAACTCAGATTGGACAGATAGTCTAGCTAGCTGTCAGAGATCTGAGGAGCAGTTAACCATAGTCCTCACAAGTAGACCAGAGTTTAAAATGCAAACACAAAGGAAGCCCAAGGCAACGGACATCTGGCCTAAATGAGTGAAATCCGGCGGATTTTCACAGAGCAATCCCGGAAGTGGAACGTAAAGGATATAGACTACTGACTACCTGACAGGCAGACCATAGTTTGTCCATCTGGACCGTGTTCTATCTGATGTGGTGGTGAGTGGTACAGGGTCTCCACGGGGGACTGTGCTGTCTCCTTTTCTATTCACCTTATACACCTCTGACTTCCAGTACAACTCAGAGTCATGTCACCTTCAGAAGTTCTCTGATGACTCTGCAGTTGTTGGGTGTATAAGGGATGGACAGGAGGGAGAGTACAGAGTGCTGGTTGACAACTTTGTGGAGTGGTCTGGTAAGAATGTTGGAGATGTTCTACCAGTCTGTTGTTACCAGCTGAATGCTGGAGATGTTCTGCAGTACAACTACCAACACTAAATCACTGAGTGTTAGATACGACTCATATACATCACAAAAAGTGCTACAAACATAGGTTTTACTTACATCTTTATAAATACTATTTACGTAGTTGTAGATTTTTATTCCCAATTTGTATACATGTTTGTACATTCTTTCCTTTGTATTTTTGATCTTCAGTTTTAAATAGTTGTTCTTGTATTCCATCCTATTTATTATTTCTTGTATATTCTGTATGTGTGTTCTGTGTCTGATATTTTGCTGCAGTAGCGCTATAATTTCCCAATTTGGGATCAATAAAAGTCTATCTAATCTAATTATGAGGTGTGGCAAATTTGATTTGGAGAGGAACATCTTGCGTGATAAGATTTATGAATTCAGACTTCAAAATTAAAGGGAATTAATGAAAAAACTTAGAGAGGCACTTTTTAGTTTTCTAGTTGATCATAATTTAAAAAAATGTAATCTAAGAATGTAAGCTGAAGTGTATGAAGCCTGGTGTTACACACTCCGGTACAGTAGGAGGCGCTGTACAGTTTAACACGGTGGTTTGCGAACCGCCATGAATGAGACAAGAAGGAGAAAGTAGCTAAGACTGCTCCTCAGCAGCAGCTCACATATGCTGTCTATGGGTACCAGTTGTGTTATGATTTTGCTACTGTGCCGTTTTACTAATGGGGAGCGTTACTGTCAATACTGGGAGTAAGCATGGATAAAGCGGGCAATGTGGACATTTCTTTCCCTTATCGGATGTGACTTCTAAAGGTGGGACGCCGTCATGAACCAACGTTTACAGAGTTAGCAGCTGTGATAGCAGCTAACGTTAACCAAAGAAAGCTCCAGAGATATTAGCCTTCACAAGCTGAGAGCCAACTAACGGTAGATACAACCAATGTCATTTGCACTGACATTCGTGATTACATCTTTTCACAGCCTGAATACCAAGGGAAACTTAGCTAACGTTAGCTAATGTGTAGTAACGTGAAGTTAGCGAGGTTCACAAGAGCTAACGTTTCACCGGCTAACACCAGACTAGCTAACGCTACTTAATCAGGTTAATATCACTAGGCATTGGTACAAATGATAAACCACTTCTTCTTTTAGAGAAGCTGACCAAACTCGACTTGACTTGACTGCAGCCTAGCATTAGCAGCTGCTGTTAGCATCAGTAGGAGGTATTGTAGGAACTGGCTCTTAAAGATTAAATAAAGGCCCGCACACAATGGCAACTATTAGATATGATTGTAGCAATATGTTGCTGTCATCTGGTGTAGCTTGTTTGCTAACTTTAGATGAAGTCCTACCGCTGGAGTGAGTTATCTTTTAACACTACACAGCCAGGCTAAGGTTTCTGAATGTAATGTAATGGGACTCCGTCCGTCGGACTGGCTTGTTCTGCTCCCGGCTCTCATCATCTCCGTGTGGAAATTACCAACAGCTTTGTGTTAACACTGTCAATACTCAGGACAGTCACAGTAATTCTTTTATAAGAGGCCGTTTGTTTACAGGTCAATACAAGTGTCCAGGAGTCATTGACAAAATGTGAATATTTTGACATCACTAAATCCCATCGGTGTTTGACTTTTGAGTGGCACCAAGCATGTCCAAAATACCTGCATGGGCCTAGTCATTGACATTATCTGGTGTGTTGTTGATGTGACCTGTTGAATGGCAGATGATTTATAAAGTAACTGGGTGTATGAAGAACAGTCTACTCCTTCCAAGTCACAAACATTGCATATTTACACTGTAATGTTTAAAGGGCCTATATTATACATGTAGACCCTAGGCTGACTGTTCATATGGCTGTGTTACCCGCATTGGACGAATCATAAATCTGTGGAGCTTAGTCTTCATCGGGCTCTGCTTTACTTCTGTTTTTTGCAGACTACATGGTGTATGCATCGAAGAAACTTCTGATTTTTAAATAAGCTCTTGACCACCATAGTGTTATTTATTCCTTGGCTTGATTTTGGTTGGGTTTCAATCAAGTATTGTACTGTAAATGTACTGTAAAATATACTATCCAATAAGAAGTACTACAGTGATTTAGTATTGCACACCCTTGCAGTGAGGGGGAGACAGAATAAAAAGCAAGAAGCAGCAGGGTTTGTAAATTGTACATGGACTGCATTTATATAGCGCTTTCATAAAAGCATTTTACTATTGTTGCTTCTCATTCACTCCCCCACATACCGACACATGGACAGGTGGAGTCGGGGATCAAACTGCCAACCTGGCTCCTGTTCAAATTTGTAGCACCCAAGCCTTAGCTGAGATAACCCTGATGACATCACAGACCAATGAATGTGAATGTCGGATGGTCACAGAAATGGTCTTTCCTTCAACATAAAAAAGAATTGTTGTATGACAGGTCCCCACTACATGTTTGGAACATGCCAAACTGAAGTTGTGCCCCACCATAGCTAATTGAGCTTTATACCAGTAGCCTATGAAATGTTAATACATTATTTTTAAAGATTAGGCTCAAGGCCAATTCATGCTTGTGCGTTAAATTGACGCCGTGGCTACGTACGTAGGTACGTGTAGATAGGGACCCTACGCCGCAGCCTGATGTGAATCCTCTGAAAAAATGTCACTACACGTCGCGGCGACGCTGACCGCAACAACTGTGATTGGTCCGCTCGGCCGTGGCTTGGTAGCGTTGCATTTCCCCTGACTCATTTCCTGGTTCTCCTTCTCCATCAACAACATGAAATCAAGGAGAGGGTTAACTTCTTCTGCTCCAGATTTCCCACCGTGGTCAGAAAGAACAGGGGAGACACTTCTGTTCTCTCACTAGGACTCTAGAGTCACTACTCACTCTGAAGATAATCACCATCACTCTCTCACTCTCTACACACACTACCCACGCACACACACACACACACCGGCCCTGCTATTCTCTTAATGTTGTTTATGGAGAAGGAGAACCCAGAAATATATGATAATATTCTCAAAGAGATACGCTAGAACAATGCAGAAACCAGGGCACAAGTATAAACATCAGGCTACTGACGTAGGCTACGGTTAAAGCGCTGCATAAAGGCCCCTGCAGAAGCCTAAATCCACACTCTATAACTTAATTCAACATTTCCTGCCTGCACCATGTAATAACTGTTATTTCGCTCCAAACAGGTACGGGTGGCGTTCCTGCTTTCGAGCAGAGATATTAATCAACAGAAGGAGATGGAAAAGATGGCTGCTCTGCACTTGTCATCAGCCACTCGTTTAATACTCTCAGAGAGAGACTGAAAGGAAGAGAACAGATCCTCTGGCAGGAGGGTGAGACACAGAGAAAACCTCCACAGCTATCAGCCACTTTATATAACGGAGGAAATGGCTTTCTTGGACAACCCAGCCATTATTCTGGCCCACATCAGACAGTCTCATGTGACCAGTGATGATACAGGGATGTGTGAGATGGTACTAATAGACCAGGATGTGGATCTGGAGAAGTGCCAGCTGGCTCTGGTGCCTGGCAGCAGCTGTGGGTCAACGGGGTCCACCTCCCTGAGCGAGGGGGACAGCAGCGTGACAGACAACCACGCCTGTGACCTCTCCCAGTCCATGGACATTACCTCCAGCTGGGACTTTGGCATCCGTCGGCGCTCCAACACAGGTAGGCTCATCTCCCGGCTCTGGCTGGTTAGCAGGGCAGGCTTTCTGTCAGGCACACCTCCGCCCTGTCGCTATGGCAGGGGCCGCCAGAAAGCCTGTTCTGCTGTTGTTTGGACGGGGGTTGTGTGTCTAATCTGGGCCAGTGGTTTAGTGAGGCTTGTGTCAAATTGAGTGCTATGGAAGGCTGTTGCAGCACAAGTGGAAAAGCATGGGGTTAGATTGCAGTTCACTGTGTAAATGGTGTTAATTGCTATGAGCTGAGTAGTCCAGATCACATTAACAATGATTAATTTCCATGTTGGGTGGCATTATACTTTGTATATCAAGTAGGCAATGTCAGATTGTTCCTTAATAATTGATTTCATGGTTAAGGTTGCAAGAGTTACATACTTTTCTAACCCACCGGTATCAAACAATCGATGTAACCACAAAATTCAGTTTGACGCCATCAGCAACATTGTCCCTCCTGCATCACCTGCTCTACCAATGTTTTGTTCCGTTAGGAAGTGCAACAGCTTTCCCTCCGTCTTCACTGCTAGGATAAATGACAGATGAGCAAACATCCACCCCTTGTACTTTGCGGCCAACAACCCTGGAGAGTTTTTAAGTGTAAAAAATGTAATTTGGTCCTTGTGTGCCCTGTATAATCAATAACTCTTTGACTGTTTGTGCGACCACTTATCGATGAAACAAATCTTGACCCCTCTTTTCCCCAGAAATACAGGCTCATTTTTAAGTAACCTTTTATAACCAAGGTTATAAAAATGCAGTTGCTAATCAGTTTACAGCTGTCTTAGATTAGTATTATTGTCAAGTTTCAGTGTGGTTTTTTGGTTGTACTCAGAAATAGCTCTTCTTAGAGTCTCAGTTTCTTGCATGGTGATGCAGGAGAATGTTCTGTATTGGTACTAGATCTCATTGTTGCTTCTGATCCTGTGGACCGCTGTATGGACTGAGAGGCTCAGGCAGTGGGCAGGTATCTGTAGTTCAGCTTTGGATGGGTTCTCTCAGGACTTTCTCAGTGTTACGGATCATAACTATGTCTCATCAACTGAGTCTCTGTCTTGTGGTGTTCCCCTTGGGTCCAATTTCGTTTGCATTGCTTCCTCTCGGGCAGATAAGAGGACATTTAAAATGTATCACCATTGTTATGCAGACAAAATTCACTTATACATTTTGTCAGTCTCAAAATGTCACTAAAGTGTCTGTTCTAAAAAAAGAAATTGGATGGCAGAAAACTTTCTACAGCTAAATGTTGACAAAACAGAAGTTCATATTTCTGCCCCAGCTGGCTTTGTCCCGAAGGTGATAGAAAGCTTTGGTTCTTTATTCATCTTCTGTTAAATGTACCCTCCATAATCTAGGTCTGTCTATGGACCTGAGTATATTTTGTTCGGTTCGCTCCTGTTTCTACAACAAATAAACATTGCTAAACTCAGGTCCATTTTGTCCCCAGCTGAGGTGAAGGTCATTATTTATGCTTTTTATTCCCATCAAGACTAATGCAGTTCCCTTTTCACCTGCCTTAGCAAGACTTCCCTGGCCTGTTTACAAGTAGTCCAAAATGCTGCTGCCAAGCTTTAGACCAAGTTCTCCAAAAGGTCTTATGCACACAAATTTAGATTTCTTTGCATTAGGTTCCCATCAAATTCTTAATCCAGTTCTAAATTCCTGTGATCACGTTTAGAGCCTTGCATGGTCAGACACCTACCTACATTAAAGAGCTCCTGCAGCCCTACATCCCCAGTAGGAATCGGAGGTCCTCTGATCAGGATTGGTTGGTTGTTTCAGACTCACAACAAAAGAAGATTGTGCTTTTCAGGTTGTAGCTTTCCCGAACTTTGGAACTCTCTCCAACAGGAGAAAGTTTGGGAACTTATGCCTTTATTTGATAGTCTGACACAAGAGATAGACAGGAAATGTGAGGAGAAAGCAAGGGAATGATACGCAAGAACATTCCCAGGTTGGATTCCAGCCGGGAACCTTTCTTACATACTGTTCCCTTTCATTACAATAACATGGTATGCACCTTAGATCACTAGGCCATTGGCAGGCCCCAGGCCTCTTTTCTTAGGGCCCAGTGTACCTACACCAACCACTCCAGGTTCACAAGACTACAAAAATGAAAGGAAAACTATAAACTATAACCACAATCAAAATGCCTCATGTTTCTGCACGTTTGTCCCAAGTGGTGGTAGGGCAGCAAGTTCATGGCCAAAATGATAACCCTGATTATTTCAATCAATATTGAGATCATGATTTCTTATCACACTTATTGATTTTAGGGACAAAGAATTCATATTGCACTTTTACATGTAAATAAACAGAGCACTGCTATCACTTCTATGTTGTGCTACATTCCTGCTAATGTACACATCTAATAAGATTCTTCTTCACCTAAAGTTCTTGTGCTAACCCTTAAATCTCAAGGTTTGGTCAGTCTTCTTATAATACCGTGTGTTGGGCTGTGGGGGTGTAATATGACACCTTGTAAAAAAACAACAAAAAGGAGTATAATGAGTTTGAATCAAATAAAAAGTGTGAATCTATTGTGAGGTACAATCAGGTGTTTTAATTGGAAGGTAAATATGGTTTTGGTGATAGAGGGAGTGGCTCTCTTGAGTGCTGGTCGTGGTTCTGGGCTGTGGGTAGAAAGCTGCAATCCTTTTTGAGATAGAGTTCTGACCTGTGGTGGCTGTTTCATCAGGACTCCATCACGACAGCCACGAGAAACCTGGGGCTGCTGGTAAGATAAGAGGGATGAACAAAAAACGCTTTCAAAGTATACACATTTGATTTGCTCTTGTCGGTGTACATATATTTGTGTGTGTGTGACTGTCAGAAATGTTACCGGTGTGTGTTGTATGTAAGGATGAATCCTTCTATTTTTTAGCAACTTTGGCTTATTTTCCTGTGACTGAAATTCAAAAGTTGTTTTTTCTTTTCAGCCCAAAGACTTGAAAGGTTAAGGAAAGAACGGCAGAACCAAATCAAATGTAAAAACGTTCAATGGAAAGAGAGGTCATCCTCCCAATCAGGTAGTCTTTCTTATCCTTTTTTAAATGCATGTATTAAAGTCATTAAAAAAAGCACATCTTAGAGCTGGGTGATATGGAGAAATCATATATAATATTCTTGACCAAATACATTGATGTTGAAATTGCGGTGATATTTAAGGGTTGACTTGTATTGGTGCTTTCAGACAATATTTACACAATAAGATTTGTGATTAATAATCATCAGTAATGTGGATACAATGACTAAGTGGGTAAAGGCAGATAACAGAACAGCTACAGTAGAACAGTCTGGTAAGTTGAAGAAGAACGTGACATCACTTTACTGTAATGCAGCCTTTAAAACCAGGAAAAGACACCACTAATGCCATATCATGATATCTAAAATTTAAGACGATATCTAGTCTCCTATATTGATATATTGTCCAGCCCTAGCACAGCTGGACTTATTACTACATTTGTAGCAACACCCTGTGTTTCACTTATTATTGCTTCTGTGCATAGTGAATTTTTTGAATAACTTTGTTCTGAATACAAGCGCTGAAATCTGTGCATCAGTACCTAATTCCAGTGGTTCCCAACCTTTTGTTGTGTATAACTGGATCATTTTAGGTCTAAGTTCAGCCTTAGGTTGGACTGCTGATAACTGGTGAACACATGCACCTGGTGAAGGACGTGTTACTTGTATGCCTTCATGTAGACTTGTGTAATAAAATATGCTGAAGTTTTCTCATGTGCTCTTATTATTTGGTACTAGTTTTGATCACAAAATTTAAACAGTTTTTCCATCCAGACTTGGATTTCTTCCATTTATCTGGATGTGTTCCTGCAGTAAGGAGAAAGTAAGCACTGTTAATGTATGTACCTAACCTAGTGTTTATTGCTCTCATGTGTTGTGTCCAGCGGAGGATCTGGGGTCCCTGTTTGAAAAACGGGACTTTAAAGACAGGCCGCGGACAACCGGTAGCAAATCCACGCTGTCCCTGCGCCTGGAGCAGTGTCCCCAGCAGCTCAACAACCCCTTCAATGAATACTCCAAATTTGATGGCAAGGTGAGTTACTCCATATTTACACTTTGTGTTTTCCAGTATCTTCTTCAAAAGAAACTAATTTAAAAATAAGCGTATTATTCTGTAGCAAAGAGAACATTTGAAACATTTTGTAGAGAAGGAAAAATAGGCAGCTTGGTGACTTTTGCTTTTGTATTTTTCCTCTATTTGATTTGAATGAATCCAATACAGAAAACCCTTCTAGTGCATACTCACAGGAGTGTAGATTTAGGAAAGCAAAAACACCTGTTGTGATTTAAAGATTAGTACATTTCACTCAACTTCTATTCATAGCCTTACACCATACATTGTGACAGTGAAGGCAAATTTCCATCAATTTCCTTACCATCCAGATACATGTGATCTTAATAATGATAATTAAAAAATAATATAATGAAAACAAGATAAATAATAAATAGGTTGTGTATATGTTGTGCTAATGTATAGTTTTCACACAAACACACACACACACACACAGACAGATAGGTGGATAGCTTTTATTGTCATTCAGCTGTACATATGGACGACCCCACGTCTACACACGACTTTGAGCAGCTCCCACTTCCACCCTGCCCTGTGCCTGCTGAGAATCGTTTCCTGTGTGTCCTTTCATGCCCATCTCTAGGGCTGCACGATTATGGCCAAAATGATAATCACGATTATTTTGATCAATATTGAGATCACGATTATCACAATTATTTGTTCATTTTAACCAAAACAAATGTTATTGTCACATAGGCTAATTATAACTACTTTCACATCCATATTGTGTTACATTCCTGCTAATGTACAAATATGTGCATCAAAATAAAATAGGTCCTCTTATTCCCCAAAATTCAGTGTGTCTCATTAAAGAATACATAAAAATAAATAAAAACAATAAAGAAAATGTAGCAAAACTTCAACAGGGCACTATTTTCCATTTTCCATTGTGTAAATATATTTTAGGAAGCAAAATATAAACTTGCATTGTACCTGCATAATGGATGTGAATAAAACTCAAAATATACAACCAATAAAAAAAACAAATCTTCCATAACAGAATGTAACCAAATGAGAACATTCCAAGGCAGAACTATGCAGAAAAGACTAGTTTACAGGTTTCTGGAAGCTGGTTCTCTATTCCCCTACTCGCAGGTAGTGCCACATTGGAAAAATAATTGCGCGAGGGGATCATGTTGGATGGATGCCTGAGTTGATGTTGTGGGATGATTAGTCTTTGCAACACATTTCTTGGCCCTCATACATTCATTGTATTGAACTTTATGGTGTTTTTTTAAGTGGTTAAAGCTGTTCGTCGTGTTGCTTTGTGGCGCCAACATAACTTTACGGCACTCTTTGGCACATGACCTGTTCTTGTTTTGTGTCACTTGCCTTGAACCCAAAATGCTTCCACACGATGATGACGATCTGATTCTCAGGACAAGCCCCACGGCCTTGCCCTCTGCTACGTTAGACATTTTTTTGTTCTCTTTGTTAAGAGTTTATAGCCTTATGACTGACTGCTATCTGTTGTGGAATGTTCCTCACGTTACTCTGTCCTCTGTGACTGTCTACATCTAGAAACTAAGCTGCGTGCTGCAGGGAACAGCTCTGATTGGCTCATGGAAGCACGTGATCAGACAGTGGTTTACGGAGCGCTAGATTGGCTTTGCAAAAAAAAAAAAAAAACCAATAACTTTCATACGGAGCGTTCTATGAAGGGAATGCCGCATTTTAAATATCACTCGATCACGCGACTTTGATCATGGGAAGCCAAAATCGTGATTGCGATTAAAATTTGATTAATAATTAACTGTTGGTTCAGTATGTGAGGAAGCTCCCCTTACTACTAACTAAAGTTTAGTGTAGAATATGCTGTCCCTGTTGATCCCTTTGCTCTCTGTAATCAGGCTTTTTCTCTCTCTCCTCGTCTTTTAGGGCCACATTGGCACAACAGCTACAAAAAAGATCGACGTCTACCTCTCGATGCAGATGGCTCAGGAGAAACTCCATCCCATGACAGTGGTGACCATTGCCAACGCCCGCGTGCACGACCTCATCGGCCTCATCTGTTGGCAGTACACAAGCGAGGGGCGAGAACCCAAACTCAAGTGAGTACAAACACTTTTTAAAGAGCCCCTATTATCCTCCTTTTCAGGTCATATTTGTACTCTTGGTGTCTCCTAGAATAGGTTTATATGCTTTGATGTTCAAAAAAAGATTTGTTGGAGATGAGCCCGGCCTGCGCAGAATGGATCACTGGCGATTGGCGCCTAATGCATGCTGGGTAGGTCTGTGTCCGACTTGATCCCGACTCGCTCTGACGTCATGCACACATGGGTAAGGACAACTCATGAGATCAAGGCGGCCGCAGGTTATAGAGCCAGGCGCCGCAGTTGCTCTCCACCCACTGCAAGACCCAGGGCATGATGGGAAACGCCTGGCTCTCAGCTGATCTAACAGCTGATTGGTTCAGTTTTATATAAACTTTTTTATTATTTTTGAATTGGAGGGATTTTAATTAGCTATTTGTCTGATTTAAAGGCTTATTCTGTACAGAACACATGTAGTGTGGCTGATGGTGATGTTTAGAGGTCAGAGAGACTCAATCTGATCAGATTACAGATCATCTCCAGTCTGTTATTATTATCATCAGTAACAGATCATCTCCAATCTCCAGTCTGTTATTATTATCATCAGTAACAGATCATCTCCAGTCTGTTATTATTATCATCAGTAACAGATCATCTCCAGTCTGTTATTATTATCATCAGTAACAGATCATCTCCAATCTCCAGTCTGTTATTATTATCATCAGTAACAGATCATCTCCAGTCTGTTATTATTATTATCATTATTATTATTATCTCAGTATGTTATTATTATTATCATCAGTAACAGATCATCTCCAGTCTGTTATTATTATCATCAGTAACAGATCATCTCCAGTCTGTTATTATTATCATCAGTAACAGATCATCTCCAGTCTGTTATTATTATTATTATTATTATTATTATTATTATTATCATCAGTAACAGATCATCTCCAGTCTGTTATTATTATCATCAGTAACAGATCATCTCCAGTCTGTTATTATTATTATTATTATTATTATTATTATTATTATTATTATTATTATTATTATCATCAGTAACAGATCATCTCCAGTCTGTTATTATTATCATCAGTAACAGATCATCTCCAGTCTGTTATTATTATTATTATTATTATTATTATTATTATTATTATTATTATTATTATTATCATCAGTAACAGATCATCTCCAGTCTGTTGTGGGGTGGCAGAGGTCTCTAGGGAGTTGGATTGGGAACCGGAGTATGGAGTGTGGACTGGTAGCTGGAGAGGTGCCAGTTCACATCCTGGGCACTGCCAGGTGCTCTTGAGCAAAGCACAGAACCCCCCAACTGCTCAGGGTGCCTGTCCAGCAGTCGTAGCCCCCTCACTCTGACATCTCTCCATCTGTGCATGTATAGGACCTGAGCATGTGTGTGTATTTCAGGCCTGTGTGTAATGTGTTCTAACAACTAGAGCTTAGATCGGCCCAAAAAATCCAGCCCGAACCTACCCGAGCCCGAGCACGTTGCGTCCGAGCCCGGCCCGGCCCGACACATTAACTGTAATTATGAGCCCGAGCCCGATTTAAACCTGACACTTTTTTAATACGTGGGCCGTTATAACTGACGTTCTCAACTACAATTCAGAGTTGTTTGAACTGGAGAAATCTGTTTAGAATAATACAACAAGGACGAAGCTGTAAACTGCTATTTGTTTAGAATGGAACGGATCACAAGTGGATCTGAATGAAGAAACGTAAAAAAAAGAAACAATGATGAACAACATATTGTTGTCACTGCCCACGACTTGTTTAAACTGCTTCCATACCTCCGACTTTCCTCCACACTTGCTCAAAGTTAATTCTCCTGTTTTTCTTTTTTTCTTTACATCTTCAAGCTCCATGTAGCACTTAAGATACACCATACAGCCCAGCAGGCCTGGTGTGATGCTCCACCATATAGCCCAGCAGGCCCGGTGTGATGCTCCACCATACAGCCCAGCAGGCCCGGTGTGATGCTCCACCATACAGCCCAGCAGGCCTGGTGTGATGCTCCACCATACAGCCCAGCAGGCCTGGTGTGATGCGTGCGAGAGGAGGAGACTCCGCGCATGAAGTGCTGCATTTTGTAACTGCAGCCTAAATTTTGTACACATTTGTTACTTTTATATTGCTTATATATACATATTTATAATATTTCTGATTATGGAATAGCTCTCTCCCCACCCAAATAGGCTAAATAGGTAATGGATAAAAAAAAAAAAAATAATTGCTTGATCGGGCCCGGCCCGAGGATAGTGGCGGAAAATAACAGGCCGAGGTCGTGTCAGGCTCGGGTCAGGCTTGGGCTCGGGCCGAGAATCTAAACTCTACTAACAACAGAGTGAGCTAATTGTAATTTCCCTCCTGGGGATCAATAAAAAAACTTCATTATTGTTTATTGGCATCAGCAACAGGTTGCATGTGGAGCATTTGGACAGCTACTTTAGTTTAGTTTATTAAGGATTATTATTAAGGGAAAGACTACATACAAGCTGATATATGGGTCTGATTACATTTTATTAAATTGGAATCGGACCTAACAGGATGTGAGTGTTTCTGTGACTTCCTGTTCAGCCTGAAGGCAGCTGGAAACAGCTGGAAACTGTCAGACCCACGGCTGCTGCCGCCTGCTCTCTTCCGCTTTACAGGTGAGGCGACGCTCATCTCCAACGAGCCTCCTGGACGGTCCCAACACTACTCTGTCTGAGCTCTTGGCCCGCCTTCCTGAAAAGCCCAGTCTGCTCTGATTGGTTAGCTGGCCCACTCTGTTGTGATTGGTCAACCAAATTTTAACGAGCCGCTGGGCAGGCTGTGCTTGCTCAGGCAGCACCTACGGGCAGCACATATATAAAAACAGGGCTGGCTGTTTGGGACCTCTGTGGGAGAGAAAGCTCCATTTGGTGTGAAATGTGTTTTTTACAAACACAAAAAACTCTCACTCTAAAAATCCAAACAAACGTAATAGGCGCCCTTTAACACCAGTATAATAGAATATACCACTCTTCTCCTGTCTCTCTCTGCACTGCTGTGTCTCCGCAGTGAGAATGTCAACGCTTACTGCCTCCACATCGCTGAGGATGACGGCGAGGTGGACACAGACTTCCCTCCGCTGGACTCCAACGAGCCCATCCACAAGTTTGGTTTCAGCACTCTGGCCTTGGTGGAGAAATACTCCTCCCCTGGCCTCGCCTCCAGACAGTCGCTGTTTGTCAGAATGTAAGAATTAAGGAACATGTTTGTGCGTGTAACCATCGGGGGAGGGGTAAAACATTGGGATGTGTATGTCATATTAATGTTTCCCATGACTGTGGTTACATTCAGCATGCTGTACACCTGCACACACATCTGCACTGCTGTGTATGTTGTGTTTGTGACACGCACCAGGATATTCTGAATATTCTGTGGTGTTTCATCACAAATTATTAATATTTGCTATCAGGAAGTTGAATAATTAATAATTAAATTGAATTTAATAATGCACGCTATGTTTGTTTGAGTTCTAAATATATGTAACATGCAGCATCATTGGCTGGGTATCGAACCTAAATACTATTTTAGACCCTATAGTAATATGTCTGTGTTTTTCAGAACATTTTTAGTAACATTCTAAAGTCCAAAGTTTATTACTAACTAGAGACTGTTTTAGACTGAATTAAACAACAACAACCTGTAGCCTATCAGACTTTTACAAAACCTATGTTTACATTGCAATATATATACATGTCGATTCAATCAGAACTGAAGAAGCCATTAAGAAGAACAGCCAGTTGTCTTCAGTGTTAGTGGAGTGATGTTTACTACATTTTTGTCTGTCCGCATGATTAATAGAAATCTACAGAATCCTTTTCTGCTTGTTTCCATTTTAGAAATGCTGCTCGTGGTTTCTCTTTAATCCCTGTGGACAGTCTGAAGGTAACCATGAAGGAAATTCTCCAGAAAGCACTCAAGAAGAGGAAAGGCTCACAGAAAGGCTCAGGTAGAGACACCTGCATCATTTACCCCCCTCTCCCTTTAATATAATAATGATTTAGTACATTATGTCTGGATATGTCTCTGGTTTGGTTGGTTGTCTCTCATTCAGCACATTGGTACGCTATATACAGTTTATATCAATATAAACTGAAGATTATTTGAGTTTGAATTGAGACCGATCAGTCTGTGTCTGTGAGACAAAAGTTAGGTTGCATTTGCCTTCCAAATACTGTCTACATATTGTTGTCTAAAGGGGAGTCTAGCTGTTATCCTTTTCCTTTTTCTAAAGCAGGAACAATATATTAAAGATGGGCATGATCTCATGCACGCATGCATACGTACCACTTTTAGGGCCATTACATTGACTTACATTCATTTCCTGGAGACATACACTAACCTTAACCACTGAGCCAAAAATCAGACTTTACCCAAATGGGGACACGCCTTTTGTCCCCAATTAACTGGTCTTTAGTCTGAAATGTGTCCCAGAAGGTAAGTTATGAGCACACACACACACACACACACACACACATATACACACACACACATTTCCATTTAGATTTCCATTTAGATGAGTATTGATCATTTCCCGTATTTACCCTTCCTCCTCCCGCTAACACACACACACAGTCTTTCTAGCAGGACGGTCTGCGGTCATGCAGTGCTGCTGTTCTGGCTTTTCTCTGGCTACAACACTTAGTCGTTGATATGATACTTTTGTTAAGGATTTTCCTTTCCATTACGTACCAATTAATTTTTTTTCAGTCATTTTTTTTTTCCATCAGCACAAGTCAAACCCTGACACTGTGGGGCCCCCTTCAGACAAAATCCAGTAAACTAACGATAATGAACTCATTAGCACAAGATAAGATATATAAAAAGAAAAAGAGGGCGCCCACTCTTGGCTTCCGTAGAGAACAAAATATACAATAAACATGTAATGGCCAGCATGCTTCTAACACAGTGCTTGTTGGATGGTTTGTACCTAACCATATAGTTCTCATAAGCATTCCTGTTAGCTGTGACAACATTGTACTCGCCACCATGAACAGGAATAGGAGCTGTCCTCACCCAGCTCTAAAAGTTTGAAGCAGCTAAGGTGTGTTGCTGTTGTCCGACAGGGCCCATGTATCGACTGGAGAAGCAGACGGAGCCAAACGTGGCGGTAGACCTGGACTCGACCCTGGAGAGCCAGAGCACCCTGGAGTTTTGTCTGGTCCGAGAAAACAGTAAGTCACCCCAGTCGTTCACGTCACCTCTTATCCAGGGTTTCCGCGGGGCCTTTAAAAGTCTTAAATTCGCTGAAATAATGTGTTCTTACATCATTTTAAACAGGTCTTAATTTTCCTACGTCCATGCAACGCTACCTCTAATGCTCCTTTCTTTTTTATTCCGTGGTGTTGTCGTTCCTTCACTCGCTAGTCCGAATATCATTTTGCTGTATTACGACTACAAATGAGACCAACATGCTGCTTATATTGCAGCCAATCAGCTTTGATGTTATTGGCGCGAGTCTCTTTCAGATTGT